>NC_056741.1:1362370667-1362475667 GCF_019279795.1 Protopterus annectens
AATTTAGCAAATTGTAACGGCCTGAGGAAGCTATCTAAGTGAAAGCGCTTGCCTGCTTTATGTGATATCGCAATAAACGTTTTATATTCTTTCTAACCGCCCTAATGGAATTTATTTAAGTACTTTTTGGAATTATTTGCTTGAATGAACAGTGAAGAGTTTCCAGACAAATAACCACTACTCAGAACTGCTTGGTTCTTACATTGCGTATTTGTCTACTGTGAGGGGTGAATGCCCAGGATTACATGCCAGACGGATTACGGAGTATTATGAAAGAGGAAACTGGTGAAACTGACGAGGTTTTTCTGACGCTGACTAAACGTCTCTGCCTTCACTTTTTGTTACTAGTTTGATGTTTCCATCAGTAACATTATAATTGATGACTGAGGTCTTGGCGTTTGTGTTTGCAAACGCTATTCATCTTAGTTAACACATACTCATAAAGGAAAACTGGACTCAGAGAAGTGAATACTGTTTGGGTTCAAAGGCCGTTTCTGTACTGTATATTTACGGCTCTGGGATAGTCGATATTGTTTTGGCATACCTTGAACGGAAGGGATGATACAAGAGTGGCTTTGTCTAGGAGCGGCTTTATTTGTATAAGGTACTGATATTATTACATACTTAATAGAGACTAATTATTAACTTCAAGAAGTAATATTGTTGGCATATTTTTCAGTCTTATCTGCCTGAGTTGACTGAAAATAATTGCTCTATTCTGACTCACCCCAGCTACTTCTCTGTGTTTATATATATATATATATATATATATATATATATATATATATATACATATATATATATTTATGTGTGTGTGTGTGTGTGTGTGTGTGTGTGTGTGTATACATACATACATATGTATATAATACACACAGACACACACACACACACACACAAACACGAGTGCAATAGATTTGCTCATGGCATGCATTTATCATTTACTCTGCATGGCAATTTTTGTTAAATTTTGTCGACTGTTACAGTGGTCAAATTATATTAGTATCGAACTGCAACAGCTTGATTGTAATATAACTGATTGTAATATAATTTCAGGATTTTTCCTCTTTCTCACCGGTTGTACAACAGAGGAGTTGTTAGATTTAATTTCCTGTGGTGTGGGGGTGGGCACCACCATGTAAAAGGAATTTTTTTTTTTTTTTTTTAGTCAGTTGTTTGATTCCATCAGTAATTATTGCTGTTATTTTGTCTGGAAGACCATTCCATGTAGCAGGTATCATTTTTGTGAATGATTTTTTTTGTCATTGGCATTGACAGTTTAAGTCTATGTAGATACATGCTAACAGGTTTCTAAAAATCGTATGACTTACTTTTTATCTGCAGTTTGTTCTTTAGAGAACAGCTTTGATAATCAAGTATGAAACTTAGAAAATTTAGAAGAAAAACTGTTCTGGCTATGAAAGTTAACTGGTTAGCCATACTAACAGTTATGCAATGGTGTTCAACTGAAAGGCTTACATGCTTGAATCTGGGTATTTTATTTTCAGTTTTCTGAAGGATGTTAAGTCTTTTATAAACTGACCAGGGTAGGAACTCCCGAGAGCAAAATCCAGCCTTTGCAGTAGTAAATTAATAGCAATGGCCAGCCTAGCTTTGTTTGGAAAAAGACTGGAATACTGTATGTTTAACTGCTGTGCACATTCTATACTTGAAGTTCAATAAACAAGTGGTAGGAATGTTAGAATCTGATCTAAGGTTAAATCTAGGTATTCGTTTTGAGTTGTATTAGGTAGGTTTTATCCCAGAGGATCAGGTATAAGAAAAGGTGGGGATTTAGAGTCTTTGTAGAGCACTGAAGAGCACTGCTGTTGATCTGCAAATATTTAAGGAAACTTTGCTCTTTTGTAGTCAATTCTAAAAATTTCTCTTTTTGTTTATGTAACACATTGAGCTACTGCCTGATTGAATGTGAAGGCTCCTCTTAACATATAGGCTTGAATGCCTTGTTTCTCCAATTACTCTCATCATCTCCTTTACGTTGATGTGGTTCCCAAAAATGCCCTTGTCTCAAGTCTCCTGGATGTACAAGTCTTCCACATCAGCTTGAAGAGGCTGTGGTAAAAGTCTGAGATTCCAGGGTTGGCTTGAAGGGTACCTCAGGATTGAGGTAATCTTGATTTATTCACCATAACAACTCTTTTCTGATACATGGTAAGAATATAATGGGGCACTGCAGGGATTCGGCATAATGGCACCACCTGTTTCTTGGATACCACTGCAATTTCTTCATGTGCAGTCTTGCCATGGGGACCATCAAAATGCCAGAGGCCATGTAACCCAAGACTCTGAGGTACCCCCTTACTTCTGCTGAAACACTGTCCTGAAGTAGAGGGATAAAACCAAAACGAGAACCTTGCCTATAGAAAGGAAGGCCTTTTCAAGCTTTATGCCTGGCAGTGCCCCAAGAAACTATCAGTCTTGAGGGTGAAAAGTCAAACTTGGGAAGCTTTAGAGAGAGCCCCCAGGACTAGAAGCAATTCAGACCAAATACCAGAACCCCCCCCCAAAAAAATTTGCCTGGAAGAGGCATTTATACAGTAACTATGATAAATGTGAATGTCCTTTGTCATACAAAACACATTTACTGGAACCAGGCACTTTGTAAAGACCCTGGGAGCAGCAGAGAAGCCAAAAGGAATGAGGTAAATTGGTAGTGGAAACTCTCTGCTTTAAACTTAAGGAATCGTCTATCTTAGTTATGAGAATGTGGAAACAGGTGTATTTCAGATTACAGATGTAAAAAAATAAATAAAACAGTCTCCACGTAAGTTTGCCACATTTTTGCTGCCCAGTGTATCTCCTCCATTTGAGAAATACCGGGCAAGCCTACCACAAATCATGGCATCACTCCCATTGCCTGACTTTCATGCTGATGGGAACAAATAGAAAGATGAGAATGAATTGAAGGGCTTCCAAGATGGCTGCACATTGAGTAACAGCTTAATTCTAGCTCTCCCAGTGTGAACACACAAACTTAGCAGAGAAGTAAATTTCAGTAACTGGCTAGTAAGTGCACTGCCTGGATGCCAGGAAAAAAGAAATACATAGGACCTAAAGGACCCAAAGGAAAACAGCTACAAAAGGTGATGAAAAAACAATGAATGAGAACAGTACTCTAGCTGTTCAGCAAAAAACTGTGCAAGCTCTAGACATGACTTCTGGTAACCTTGAGGTAAGTATAAAGCAACTGGACACAGACTTGACTAAAATAAATGAAAAACTGATCGAGTATATTAACTCAAACAATAAAAGGCAGGGAAAAAAATGTAAGAAGTTTTAAACAGATACTCAGAGAAGGAGATAAAAAATGCAAAACTCAAGAGGCTGAAATGAAGAAAAGGCTGGCTGAATATGAAACTGCACATGAAGAGATGCTTCAAAAAATGAAAGAATTGGAGGTCACAGCACATAGGGAAAACCTGAGATTTTCTGCTGTACCCGAGAACCTGGAAGGAACAGACTATTAATTTCATGAAAGTACAAATAAGCAACTGGACTGGTATTCCACAACAGTAATTGTTAACTGAAAGGGCACATCATGTGTATGTCTAAACATGGATATGAGAACACAATCTAGACCTTTAATGGTAAAAATGCAGTCTTCCCAACATAAGGAGTTGGTTCTGACAATACTGTGGCAGAATGACAAAGTATTAAAAGTGGGAGACAGCAGAGTGTTTGTGGAGAATGACTAATCACTGTATACCAGGCAGAAAAGGAATACATTTATTCCATTATTCAGAGAATGTCAAGTTGCAGGTGTGAGATTCAAACTGCCGTACCCAGCTATCTTCAAAATATTCTTCCCTGGAGGAATAAAAACATTTTTTGATTAAGTACATGCTAAGAAAGAAATACAAAAGTTTGTCCAACAAAAACTGAGCTGTGAAACAGAAGGAAATTCTGCTTCTTGTTCTTCTGGTAATAAAGACTACACAGAGACTGTGCCAGTAAAACCCTTCCTATTGTTTCAACGGAAAATCCTTGAGAGAGGGGAAAAAGCATAGGAGTTGACTAGAAGAAACACGAGTGCACTGGAAATGAAGCAGAGATGGTTTGAGAGATGGAGATGAACAGAATAGAGCAAGAAAATCTGGAAATATTGGACTTTGTTAAACTTGTAAGGGACTCTAAAGCATATGGCTTACTTCATGTCATTAGTGTTTGGAGACTATAATCAGTAACTTGGGAAATGACAAATGTGGGATTACAAAACAATAACTATATTTGTGAAACAGGACAGAACAAGAAAATTTTGAAATATTGGACTTTTTGGACTTTGTTAAACTTGTACAGGACTCTAAAGCATATGCCCTATTTCATGTCATTAATGTTCAGAAAAATACTCAGGGGAGGGAGAAAGTTAAGTAAAACAACATTTTTTTCTTAACAGCATTAAAGTGGTGCATGTTTTTCTTCGCATGTTACAAAGCAAAGTTTTTTTCAGTTATTTTTAAATGCAATGGGGATATTAATGTAAATAGGTGCTCCTGTTTTTTATTTTCTTTTTTTTCTCCCTTCTCTCTTTCTCCTTGTTCAGATTTAAGAAATGTAGGCACTGCAATGAAAAAAAAGATCTGGTTAAAAGAACATGACAAAAGAAAAATTGGTGTGCTTTTTCTCATTCTTGCATAGGGGAATAACTGGGTTAAGGCCATTAGCTTTATATAGTAACAAGTTTTAACAGAAAGCAAGTAAATGAAAAAATAATGAATATTACGAGGCTTTTTTCCAGTAAACAGTTTTGTATCTGGTTCTCATGTCTCTAGCAGACAATCTTATAAGGATAACAAAGAGAATAATGGTAGATTTGTAGTACTAAGGGGCTACTTTCAAGGGAGGAGGATTACACTGACATGTATTTATATTCCACCAAAAACTGCTATAATGGAGCTTACTTACAGGTGGGGACTGGAAATTGATTTGCAACAGTGAAGAGGCATCTGAGGAGCCAAGAATGGGAACTATAATAAAGGAGGACAGAGTTTTCAAGAAATGTATGAAGATATTTGGCATGGCAGAGTGAATTTGCACATTATTCCCCAAGATACAAAAACTGGTCTAGGCTAGACAGAATTTACATTTCACAGGAACATGTGCATTTAACTGAAGGTGTTATGCACCGAAAAACTATTTCAGATCATGCGCCAATAATAACTAAAATAAAAACACAGGGAAATGAAATAAAAACGAGACATTGTAGAAAGGAGATTTCTGTTGACAGGGATGACTGCAATTAGGGATACAGACAATAGACAAGATGGGGTAGAATATACTGGAGAAAACTGGCAAAGGAACCAAGGTATTGGGAGCAAATAATTAGAGAGAGAAAGGTAATAGAATGGGAAAAGCCAAGAACTTACTTGAATTGCAGGTTACAGATTGCCTTCTGTATCAAGGATTGACATCAGAGTATAGGCAAAGAGAAAGAAATAAGGGGTTCCTAAACAAAAGAACAGCACTGGTAGAGTTTTCAATAGAACATAAGTTGCTGTTAAGAAAGGAATAATTAGTAGAGCATATAAAAAATACCATGATAACTATAAGAGTTAATCAGAGGAGGTTAGGAAGGATTGGGAAGAGAAACTTGATAAACAATTTGCAAAGAAACAATATGGGATATATGTAGGTCTCCCAAATATGCAACAAATGCTAGAAAATTTTGGATCTTTGCATAGAAGAGTTGCACAGGCATTTTTATACCCCAAACAGACTCCAAAGAATTTTTCCTCAGGTAGACAGCAAATGTTGGAGGTGTGATGGGGAATAAAGAGGTAACTGGGAACATATTTTCTGAAAGTGGAAGGAGTTGACAGACTTTAAAGATTCCCTGCAGACTGCTCTGTCGGAGATGCTGGGTGAGCAAATTGGAGTAATTAGGGAAATGATTTTTTGAGCTAGGATACAGAATCAGAATTGCCTAGACATAAGTAAAGCCTTGCTGAGTCTAATTACGATGGCTGCCAAAAAAGCATTTGCTAAAAAGTGGAAATCAAATTCTAAACCAACCTTACTAGAAGCATCAAAGATGGGAACAGAGATAAAACAACTGGAACTGGGATGTTTAGGAAAAAGGTAGGATCAAATTACAAAAAAAAAACAAAAAGGGAAATGTGGAATCTATACATCCACAGGGGGGAAAAAGGTTTAAAAAAAGGCAGGATTTGAATGAGCTATGTAATGGCTGACTGACAATGACTGGATATAGTAAAAGTGATGTATAATGTTTGCAACTGAGATTGTGTTGCTACGGTTTACTTTCATTTATATAAATCTAAGACTATTAAATTATCATGTATGGCACAGGCAAAGAGGTTTCTTGTTTAAAAAAAAAAGAATGAATCGAAGTTTGGCAGTTCACACTGAAAATTAAGATCCATCAACAAGCTGTTTCCAGTGGCCCATGGTTTGATTCCCTCAGCCTCCATTGCCTATGTGATTCTGAGCAAATCATTTAAATCAGATAGTGCTCTCGGTACGAGTTTGAAAAAGGGCTATGGAGATCACTACTCTACCCTGGTCAACAAATAAAATAAAATAAATGGAACAATAATTCTTGTGGCACAAGATGAAAAGGCCACAAAAAACATTAATTTGGTCTTTGGGGACTGGTTAATCAACACAAAAAAGCAGCCCCAAAGATATTTGAAGAGAAATATAGGCAAAGGCATCCAGATATGGAAAATTTCACAAAAAAATAAGATCACAAAGAGGGAATGTAGATCAGAAGATTAGTCAAGTAGAAATTAAAAACAGCAGCCAAAGTTAAGGAATATTTGCAAAGCAAAGGATTCAGTGTCGAAAGTCTAACACGGGTCATATCACAGCGTGATGGAACAACTAGTCCCCAAAGTAAGGAGAAACAAGGAGGAGCAGGAGACATCTGAAGAAGAAATATGAACACGGGAAATAAAGAGATATTTAATATGGTGTGATATTTATGCAAAGGAGAAAGCAAAACTAATCAATGCAAAAAGAGCAGCACCAAAGATATTTAAAGAGAAATACAGGCAAAGACATCTAGATATGGAAAATCTTAAATGATACAAAAAAATAAGAAAACAAGGAGGAAACATAGAAAAGAGGATTAGTAATGGAGAAATTAAAAAATAGAAACTGAGGTTACAGAGTACAGGCAGTCCTTGGGTTAAGGACGAGATACATTTTTTTTAGTCTGTCCTTAAGTGAAAACGTACATATTAGTTCTTATTAAATGTCACTTGGTCAAATGTTTGCCTCAGTCTAGTATTTATTTTACTTTTCTTTGCATATAAAACACTTCCAAACAAAAAAAATCTTAAAATATAATACTGTACACTGTAGCTATGCTTCCTTACTTCCTGTGAGCTACACTTCCTATCAACAAAGCTGGTTTAAGACATCTTGCTAGTAAATGCAGTGTTTAGGAGGACTTTTTCCACACACACACACACACACACACACACACACACACACACACACACACACACACACACACACACACACACCTCTCAACTATACAGATTTTTGCAGAATGTCCAGATTTTTGCCTCATATTTTTGGTCCATTTTTCATAAAATTGTGGTTGTTTAGCAAAAGACCGAAGTTCGAAAACAATGACAGATATTTGAGTTTCAGAATTCATACCCTTCATAAAATTCATGCTAATGCAAGTTGTTCTATCAACTTTCTAAGTTTGCAAGAGCAATATTTATTAAAATTTTCCCTATTTTTAGGCATTTGTCCCACTTTTATTTATGGCTTTGTCCAGATTTCTTGCTTTAAGAGCTTTAGAGGCATCTCTCTCTCTCTCGCGCACACACACACACACACACACACACACACACTTTGGCAGCTTTAACAATTTATTTATTTTTTGCATTCTTTCTGACATTGCGGCAGCCCGTTCATATCTATGGGTTGTCTGCATGTCGGATGTCCGTAACCCAGAGACTGCCTGTACTTGAAAAGTGAAGGATTTAGTGTAGAAAATTTAACTCTGATAACACAACAGGATAGGGCAATGGACACCTAAATTAAAGGAGAAACCAGTGGAGCAGGATGCATGCAATCAGTTGGCATAAGAAGACACTTTGGAGCTTTCCATAGGAAACCAGTATAAAGGTTCAGTTGGAACTATACAGCAAGGAAAAGAACAGGAATGTGTGTCAACTCTAAAGTAAATGCTGTGGAGTGACAGGTCAGTGAGTTCCCATATGAAACAGCAATGGATGACACAGGGTGAAATTAAAATTGAAGAGAACGTGCCACAGGAACATGCTATAGAACTTTCTATAGAATGCCCACAGGAAATGGAGAACAAAAAATGTGCCCTCAGTTTAGAAGAAAATGAGCTAATAGAAGAGTTGCTTTATTTACTAGAGATAGACAGACATTAAGATCGGTGAAAGAAATAGACTGCAGAAGGTCAATAAAACCCAAAAAAGTCAGAAGTTTGATAAAACAAATGAACACAATAATTAGGACTGTCCATAGAGATCCATGTGATATAACAGAAGTAAACAGGATGTATTACTGCGCAGCTAAATTAATAACAGATGAAATTCTACCACAAGAACACAGGGTAGTGAGGGAAAGGAAGGGGAGAAAGTGAACACCATCATTAAAAGTATCAAACAGAGAAAACTATTAAGCAATTAAGACGAGAAGTGTCACTGTTAGAAGAGTATAGAAGAGGGAACGGATTAACAAAAATACTCAGAAAGACAGATGTGATAAAAGTAATATGCAGTATTATAATGGATCAGGATTTATCATGCATTACTGCAAATAAACTAAAAATATCAGCACAGGCAGAAAAAATAGAAGATACACAGATAAATATAAAAGAAACATACAAAATAAGCATACTGATGACACAAAAAGTTTTATAGAGAACTGGGAAACAATGAAAAAAGGAACTGGAAAAAAAAAAAAAGAATAGATGATCTTCATGGATATTTCTCCAAAATGCCTGTGAAACAAAGATGCTAAATGGATAGAAGAAGTAAAAGAAAGAATAAGAAGTTCAAAGGTACAGGATATGAAATGTGATGAAGTAACAGCCACAGAGATTGAAACAAAATTAAGAAAAGCCTCTAATTGGAAAACCCCAGGCCCAGATGCAGTACCTAACTTCTAGTTAAAAGTATTAACATCTTTGCGCAAAGATTCAGCCATGAGTAAGAACTATTTATATGCACACCCCGAACAGACACCAACCTAGCTAACAGGAAAAACAATGCTTCTACCCAAGAGTGAACCTGCAAGCTACCCTAAAAATTTTAGGCCATTAACTTGCCTTCTGACAACATGTAAAACTATACACTGGAATTGATGCCAACAGTGTTTATGGTCATTTAGAAGAAAACTCAACTATGGCAATAAAAAGAAAGGGCAATAAAAAAATTCATATGAAACGAAGGATCATTTGTTGTTAAATGGTGTTATAGTAGAGAACTGTAAAAAAGGGAATAATCTAAGTATGGCCTGGAATAACTACAAAAAAGCATTCGACAGTGTCCCATACTCATGGATAAAAGAGTGCTTAAAAATGTATAAGATACATCCTACACTGATAAACTACATCAAAGCGACCATAAAACAGTGGCAAACCAATCTGCAGTTAAGACATGATAAAGGGCAAATAATTACTGCAGGGATAAAAATCCCAAGGGGGATATTCCAAGGTGACTCTCTGTCACTGTTGCTCTTTTGCCTTGCATTTAACCCATTAAGCTGCCTTCTTAACAGATTAGGTCATGGCTACAAGTTGGCTCCCGGAAAACAACAAAGTGTAAAGACTTCTCATCTTCTCTTTGTCGATGATTTAAAACTGTACAGTTCATCGGATTAGGAATTGCATGCACAACTGCAAGTAGTCAAAACTTTTTCAGATTATATAACAATGTCATTTGGTCTTGATAAATGTGGAAAACAACCTTTAAAAGCAGGACAGCTGCAGCACCAAGAAAACATCAGGTTGGGACAAGAATGTGATATAAAATAACTTGAGCAAGAGGGAATGTAAAAATATTTGGGAATTGATGAAGGAGCAACAATAAAACATGAACAAATGCGAATAAAACTTAGTAAGGAATATTTCAGAAGACTTAAATTAATCCTGAAAAAAGTGTTGACATCTAGGAACAAAATTCAAGCTATAAACTAATTTGCTCTTCGTGTCCTAACTTTAACTTACAGTTTTGGAATGGCTGACTGGCCCCAAAAGATGTTGGATAGATTAGACAGGAAAACAAGAAGGATGCTTCATGCGCATCAAATAATTTTAAAGATAAGTGCATACCAAGAAAATGATTACATGTATAGATCTACAATTGTGGGACTGCATACATATCTGCTGACCTCACAAGACTCAAACATAGTAAAAGTTTTGAAACATGAGGAGAATAAATATAAGATGACTTCCCTTCTAAGTCTAGCAGATGCATATCGGTGTGAAGCATGAATGGAAATCAACCCAGAAGTAGATAAAAATAAGGCAGCAACTGAATGTGTCAAAAAACAAAAGAAAGAATATAAGGTGAAGGATCAGATGAGATGGCACAATACGTGGAAAATGCATATATACAGTTGCAAGTATAGAAAACTCCTGGAAGAACCTCATGTTGATAGGGATCGAACACAGGAATGATTAAGGAGAGGCGTATTCAAACCAAAAGATGAAAGGTTAATACTGGTGGAACAAGACAGTGGGCTACGTACATGCTGGTTTACAAAGTCCATTGAACATGTGGGAGAAAAAGACAAATGTAGGTTTTCTACAACAGAATTGGAAACAGTTACACACCTTGTTGCTGGCTGTGTACACCAATGGCAGAAGGACTGTATACTGAAATACATAATAATGTGGCAAGACTGCTGCACTGGGGATTGTGCAAACATTATAATATTGAAATAGCTAAAAACACTGGAAACATGAGCCACAAAGCATTACAGAAAATGAAGTGCACATCAAATGCGATCACCCATTATGAACAGTTCAATAGACAGATCAACAGACAGATGTGAGAAAAACCAGATATAGTGGTCCATGAAAAGAAGACACAAGTAGCATTGATCACTGAAATTGCTACACCCAGTGACTACATGGTCTTGTGTACAGAGAGACACGAGTCATAAAATTGCAGGATTTGCAGGCAGAAATGACAGCAATGTGGAAGAAAGATACCCAGACATTTCCAACAGTAGTAGGAGCAAAGGGTCTCATAAAAATGAACGTATCTAAATATGATTGTAGATTACCAATAGATGTACCTCCATACAAATTGCAGAGGAGACATTAATGGGCACATTGCAGGTGCTGCGAAGAGAACTTCTGGCTGACATCAAAGATTGAAACAATACTAATTTCATGAACTTTAATCATACTTTGATTTAGGAATGGGGTCCATTCTAGTCACGGTATTAGAAACCCAAAAGATTTGAAGAAATTAAAAAAGCATGAAACCTACTATTTTGCTAAGTACGCCTTCACAGAATCATGCTTCTCAACTGCCTGGTAATGTGTCCGATAGCTCTTGCAGAAGTGATGTATTTTTTTAAATTAGGAGCAATATGTTGTTCCCTTGTGGTCTTTTTGCAGTGTTTCATATTGATTCTCAATTACCACAAACTGTAAAGCAAGAAAGTCTTTAGTCTGTTCATCTAAACTCATTTTCAGATGTTTGCTATTAGTTCTTAAGAATACTTAAGTTACTTTTATACCATGAACAAAATGCTGTATGCTACTTCCATATGATCACGTTTTTCTCTGAATCAGGTAAAATAAGTTTCAATTGCTTGCTACTGCTTGCTAGCATTTCTGACACTGCCTGTGAAAGTAGTGCAATTTATTTTTTACCAATAGCAAAATGCTATAAGCTCCTTCCCCCTGATCATTTCAAAATGCAGTACAATGCCTTTCCATGACCATAAACTGCAAAACAAGACTGTTTCAGCCCAGCTGTGGTGGCAGTAATGGGAGACCAGACATTTAGGGTAACTGACGAAGGATGGGAAAATTACAAGGGAGGCTACATGAAACAACTACAAAGAATCAAACGAGAGGAATTCATGAGTCTGGAGATCTGAACGAACCAATATCTTCAACTTCATAACCCATAAACTAAAGGGTCTATAGTAGAACACTGAATGCTCTAAATATCGAACGCTCTAAAGAGTGAAAATGCAGGACCTCAAAATCATTATTGTAGGGGGCTGTGCCCCTCACACCCCCCTACTAACCCCCCTACTAAATATACATTCCAACTCCAAGATCGCACTACAGTGAGGAAAGGGCAAATATTCCAATCTGCACTGTACTGCGATTAAAAAAAAAACCACTTCTAGGTCCTGCATTTTTGCTTTTTAGAGCGTTCAATATTTAGAACATTTGATTTTCTAATATAGACCCTAAACTAAAGCACTCTTTTTAATCAACAGCAAAATGTTACCTGCTGCCTCCTCAAAGATGTAAACTGCAAAGCAAGAATGCCTCAACTTGGGACATGCAAGCTCAACTTTAACTGTTAGCTTGCACTTCTGACAGCATTTGTGAAAGCAATGTAACTGACCTTTTTGTAAGGAGCAAAACACTGTATTATGTTTCCATGTTTGTCTTTTTTATTTTGAATCACATACAATTAATTTCATCTATTTGCCAACAGTTGTGTCAGTGCAGGGGCGAAATGCAGTATGGTGGTTCTCTGTGATCCTTTAAAATGATGTACACTGCTCTCTATGATCATAAAATACACAGGAAAAATAGCTCAGATAAAATCATTTCAGCTCTTTGCTGTCCCTTCTGACAGTGTTTAAAAGAAACATAAATGACATACTTCAAGTGCAAAATGCTGAATGTGGCTTCCTAGTGATCATTTTTCTTTTCTCCAAAGCATGTAAAATCAGTTTTAACTGTTTGTCAGCACTTCTGATAGTACTTGTAAAAGCAAAGTAATTTTTATCAAGTCCAGAATAGTGCATGCTTCTCCCCTGTAGTCATGTCTGATTATATATCTTATACTCCAACGTAGTTCCACAGTGAGTCAACATTCTGCATTTAAAAATGCTGTTGTTACATTATTTTTCACCCTGAAAACATTAATTCTTTGTGTTACTACACAACAGACTACGTAACATTAAAAGTCTTGTTAAACATTTACTTAGTTTAAAACATTACCTTAACAGGAGATAAGGCAACACATGCACAGTCACGATGGGGACAAATGCACTATTTATTGTATCCTGCTTCATCCATCTATCCTCAACCTCTGTTTCCCATTTTACACATGGGGCCGTGGTGTCCCTTCAGCAGTGACAATCATCTTGAGCCTAGGTTTACACCGCTGGGTGGCTATCCCTGCTGCAGTAGTTCATTCATGCTACTCACTCGCACACACTCTCTCACCTACATCCAATGCAGAGTGTCCACTCCATCTAGTGCATGTCTTTGGAATGTGGGAGGAAACCAGAGCACCTGCAGGAAACCCACATGTCCAGAGGGAGGACATGCAGACTCCTCACAGAAGGCGCCCCAGCCAAGAATCGAATTGGACAGCCTCTTGCAGGGAGGTGACAACGTTAACTGCTGCACCACATAAATTAATTCCAAGGTCAAATATCACTGCATTATATGGGAAAGGAACACTTCCTCCTCCTCTGTCGCAACCACTTTTTAAGGCATCCAGTTCACTCTGTGACAGAAAATGGAATCAATCAATTTAATTTTCAATCATTAAGCAACAATTATGCTGTAGGTAATGGGAGAATAAAGTTTCCTTTATTTTGGTATGCCTTCTACCATCATGTCCTAGTGCTACTTGTCAGTCTCTGTAACCCTAATAGAAAGAAAATTACGGCATCCCAATATGGCACCATCCTAGCAAGAGGTACACTTCTCTCTCCTTTGTCTAATCTTTACCACAAAACCCAACAACTGGTACACAGTGATGTCAGTGCAGTTCGTGGTTCCATGCAAGCAACATGGACTCTACCTGATCTGCTAGCACTACTCTTTGCTAGGAATAGAGCTCCCAACCTCCACCTGCAACTAACAGCAGAAAAGGGAGAAAAGTGTACCCTTTGACTGACAGAAGAGCTTGGTGAAAGCCAATCAGTTCACTGAGCTGACCCTCTGGTACCCAAATCCCTAACTAAAATTAGGGTGCCAGTGCAGTAGATAAAAGTTGTTGCTTGGTGATGGTGAACCATTACTGGCAAAATGCATTTTCTATGACTTCTGGAGCCACTGACTGTTTTTGTTCATCTTACTCTGTACTATGAACCAAGTTACAAGCATGACATACACAGGGGCGGCTCGTGCTGTAGGACTGCAGCCCTCCCACCTAGAAACAAAAGAAATTAAAACATGAAACATAAAATTAAAAAAAAACAAAAAAAATTTATTTTTTGCAAGTCCCGGAACTTCCGCACATGTGCGGCACACTCAAGACTGCCCTGCAGATGTCCAGGAATCTGTGCGGTAGACGACCGCACAGAACAGAGGAGCTCCGGACTGCTTCATCCACAGACAGGACCAATCAGGAGAGAGGTGAGGTTAAGCTCTCGCAGGGATTAGAGTGCAGGACCAATCAGGAGAGAGGTAAGTTGAGTTTAAGCTCTCGCAGGGAAGCATTGGATTTGAGTGCGGGTTTGCATTTTAAGTATTGTGGATTCATTCGAGCGTGGGTTTGGAGTTAAAGTATTCCGAAACCAGACATAGTTACAGGTAGTGTGTATTCCAAACACTGTGTGTGTTTTAAGTATTGTGTATTCCGAACACCGTGTGTGTGTTTTAAGTATTGTGTATTCAAAGTGTGTGTGTGTTTTAAGTTGTGTGTACTCCAAAGTGTGTGTGTGTGTGTGTGTGTGTGTGTGTGTGTGTGTGTGTAAAATGCCCCAGTTAACAAATAGTGGTGGGTAGAGATACTCAGGCTGTACCTTGGATGCAGGTGGCAAGGACCTGAATTCTTTACCCACCACTATTTGTAAAAAAGTGCAGATTTTTGCCTCATATTTGTTCTGTTCCTCATAAAATCTGTGGTTTCTGTATCTTCATTTTTCCTTGCAAAGGTCTGTAGTGTAGTGGTGCACTGGTAGCATTGTTGCCCGACAGCTACGGGTTCTCTGGTTTGATTCTTGGCTGGGGTGCCTTCTGTGTGGAGTCTGCATATCCTCCCATCTCTTACAAAGATGTGTCTGGAGTGTTTCTCCCTGCTCTGCTGAAAACTGTCTTTGTTTTGTTCCAAGTCAGACTAGCTTCCTGGTTAACAAATGTTTAAAAACAGGCATTTGAATTTCAGACTTCATATTCTTCAGAAAGTACATGGCAACACAAAACCTTTTATTCTAGCAATTGTCTTAAGTTTATAACATGGATATTTGAAATTTGCCCATATTTTTGGGACTGAATTCCCCCATTATTGGTCTTGTCCAGGTATTTTGTGCTAAGGTTGGGAGCTACGGTGAGAAATTAATTCACTGAATGTTTGGAGGCTGTATTCCCCCCATTACTGGCTTTGTCCACATGTTTTTTGCTAAGAGGTTGAGAGCTATGGTGAGAACTGAATTCACTGAATATGTTTGGCAGCTATAGTCCCACATTATTGGCTTTTTTCAGGTGTTTATTGCCAAGAGGTTGACAGGTATGGTGAGAACTGAATTCACTAAAAGGTAGCCATTTAAGTTTGCCTTCCTCTGTTTCACAAAACAGCTGATTTGGCATAGTGGTATGTTTCTCTGACTGTTTTGCACAGGGTCCCCTGGGTTCAAGACATGGCACTGAAATGTATGGTGGTGACACATCATTTTACTTTAGCAACTTTCCAACATTATACAAGCAATGTTTAAAATGTGTCCCTGGTTTTGGGGCTTTTGCCCCCCCCCCAATACATTTTGGCTTTTTCCAGATTTCTTGTGCTGCAAAGTTCAGAGATACAGCTGAGTGTCGAGTAGATTTTACAAGGAGCTGACAGCTGCAGGGAAAAGTACAGTTTTGTACTTACCATAAATGTAGATGGTCGAGTGTATTCATTGCTGCAGTGATTACACTTGGGTTATCCTGTCATCAGGCGGTCCCGCAGTCGGCCAGAGTTCCAAAGTCTTGGTCCAGCATCGGTTGCTGTCGCCTCTTCCCTGACATCAGTGCGCCAGGGGTATACAAGATGCAGCCAACGCCATTTTCTTCAGTTTTTCTTGCCCCAGATGTCAGGTGCCCCCAAATAGGTAGGCAATACATACTGCTAATAAAACATACATAAAAAATAAAAACAATACCTTCAGTTACAAGCACATACACCACATAGGTTGTATAGGTTAGAAAGGTATAGATAGGGCCCAGCTAAGAAAGTGGGGATGGAGGGAGGGTAACCTGGACTGCAGCAGTGAATACACTCGAACATCTACATTTATGGTAGGTACAAAACTGTACTATGTTCATCGTGTTTCACTGCTGCAGTCATTACACTTGGGTTGAATCCCAAAGCTGAGGTTGGGTGGCTGGGTCTATAAAGGATTTGGGGTGGCTACGAGGCCCTGCAGCACTGCAGTGGCAAAGCCAGCTCTGGATTTCGAGTAAAGAGGCAAGTGGTAATGCTTGGTAAAGGTGTGCACTGAACTCCCAAGTTGCAGCTTCCAAAATATCCTTGGTAGGTACTCCTCGAAGGTAGGCTGCTGAAGTGGCTATTGCCCTGGTAGAATGTGGCCTAATGTTGCTAGGTACAGTTTTTCCATGCTGTGTGTAGCAGAAAAGGATACAGTGTCCTGTCCACTCTGAAATGGTCTGCTTTGAAATAGCTTTCCCTGTGATCCTGCAGCATATGCTAAAAACAGTTGCTCAGTTTTCCTGAAACCTTTGTTTTGTCCAAGTAGAAGCGTAACTGCCTGTGTATGTCCAATGAGTGCAGAAGTCTCTTCCCTTTATTCTGGGGATTTGGATAAAATGTTGGCAAGTGAATAGTTTGGTTAAGAACCACACTGGATACCACCTTTGGCATAAATGTAGGGTTTGTTCTTAAAGAAACCCTGTCTTGATGAAAAATTATGAAAGGTTCCACTGCCATTAGTGCCTGTAACTCTGAGACTCTTCGTGCTGAGGTTATTGCCAGAAGTAGAGTGGTTTTCCATGACAAAAATTGTAATTCTGCTGAATTGGCTGGCTCAAAAGGTGGTAAAGTAAGTTTTTCCAAGACGAAGGTGAGCTCCCAAGTTGGTGCTGGTGCTCTCCGGGGCGATCTTATGTTTTTAGCCCCTCTGAGGTATTGTCTTAGTAATGGATGAGAGTAAGTAGGAGGATCAGTGTTGTAATGAGCTGAAATGGCAGAGGCGTGGATCTTAATAGATGAAAAGGATAGGCCTTTGTCCAGCATCTCAGTTAAGTATTGTAATATCTGAGGAATAATTGGAACAAGAGGGTCAAGGCCTTGAGCCTGGTTCCAGGTGCAGAATCTCTTCCATTTTTGTGAATAAGATTTCCTGGTGCTGGGCCTCCTGGCCTCCAAAATGACATCCATAACAGCTTTAGAGAGAGGTGTTGTCTGCTTGGCTAAGTAATCTGCCATGCAGCCAGATTTAAGGTTTTGAGCTGGCTGTGCAGGATCTGATTGTTTTGCTGAGTCAGAAGATGAGGAATTTGAGGTAAAATCCAAGCTGAGCCTTGAGCCAAGTTCTTTAAGATTGGGTACCAGTGCTGGCGTGGCCAGTCCGGGGCAATCGGGATCATTTTTGGCCTCTCTAGTCTGGCTTTTAGGAGTACCTTTGAAGGGAGAGGCAGTGGTGTGAAGGCATAAACTTTTAGTGTTTTCCAGCTGAATGAAAGAGCGTTATTTTCCATGCTTGTGTGTGGTAAGTCCTTGTGCAGAATTTCTGTAGTTGGCAGTTCAGAGGGGAGGCAAAGAGATCTATGTCTGGGCACCCCCATTTCTGAGTTATCATGCTGAATACTTGCGGGTTTAATTTCCACTCGTGAGGATCCATGATGTTTCTGCTTAAGTCGTCTGCCAGAGTATTTTTCTTTCCTGGCAGGAATTGTGCTTGCAGATGAACTTGATAAGTCAGTGCTGTATTCCACAAAGTCATGGCTCGTCTGCAGAGGGGGTAGGAGTGTCTGCCCCCTTGCTTGTTTATGTACCACATAACTGTGGTATTTTCTGTCTTTAGTAAAAGCTGTCCTGGATGCAGAAGGTCCTTGAAAGCTGTCAGGGCATTTTGTACAGCTAGCATCTCTTTTTGATTGATGTGAAGATGCATTTGGTATGCGGCCCATTTGCCCTGAATACATTTTCCTTCCATATGTGCTCCCCAGGCATAATCCAATGCATCGGTTGTTAGTGTCTGCCTGGCTGTGGGTAAAGTAAAAGGCTGTCCCTTGTTGTGGTGACATGCCTGTGCCCATCATCGAAACTCCTGTTGTAGGCAGGGAATAAGTGGTATTATTGCTTCCAAACTGTGACAGCGTTGAGTCCAAACACTTTTTAGATACCATTGTAACTTCCTCATATGCAGTCTGGCATATGGTATTAGTAGTATGCAGGATGCCATGAACCCCAAGGCCTGCAGAATTTTTCTTGCAGGGAGTTGGGTTTTTGTTGCCATCAACTGAAAGTACTGAGTCAGTTGTCTTTGCTTGTCTGGCGTGAGATAAGCCATCTGGGCAGTTGTATTTAAGCTTGCACCCAGGAATATTATCTCTTGTGAGGGCACTAGGTTTGACTTCTTTTCATTTATAGTGTACCCTAGGCCCATTAGTAATCTTTTTACAAACACCAGATGAGTTAGTAGAATGTCCTTGCTCTCTGCTTGAATAAGGCAGTCACCCAAGCAGGGATATATTTGAATTCCTTTTTGTCTGCAAAATCCAATTACTGGTGCCAGGCATTTTGTGAAGACCTTGGGCGCAGTAGATAAGCCAAAGGGCAGTGCAGAGAATTGGTAATGCATTGTGCCAGCTATGAGTCTGAGGTATCTTCTGCAATTTTGTCTGACTGGGACATGCAGGTATGCCTCTTTGAGGTCCAAAGTAACAAGCCAAGCCTTCTTGCCCAGCATGGGAAGAAGTTGCTCTAGAGTCAACATTTTGAATTTCAGAACATCCAGGTAAGTATTTAGAATAGATAGGTCCAGTATGGGTCTCCAGGCTTTGTCCTTTCTGGGGACAAAGAAAAGTCTTGAGTAAAATCCTTGTCCTTCTTCCTGTTGTGGCACTTTCTGAATAGTTTTCATGTCCATGAGGGCTGTGATTTGTTTTTGCTCCTCTGCCCTTTGATTTTGTGGCAGGTCTGGCATTCCTTTTGGCCTTGGTAGAGTGTGAAAGTGGAACCTGTAACCTTGAGACACAATATTCAGTACCCATTTGTCCTGGGTGATTATATGCCAATTTTGAGAAAAAAGTGCTAGTTTTCCCCCTAAGGGAGCTTCCAAAAGGTAAGTGCTTGGCATTTGGAAGGGGAAGTCATTGGGACTGTTTCCTATAAGGTTGTGACTTGTCTTCTCCTCCTTTTGGGGGTGAAGCACCCCACTGTTGTGGTC
Organism: Protopterus annectens; assembly: GCF_019279795.1. Taxonomy (NCBI): domain Eukaryota; kingdom Metazoa; phylum Chordata; order Ceratodontiformes; family Protopteridae; genus Protopterus; species Protopterus annectens. Next base: position 1,362,390,189 of record NC_056741.1, read on the forward strand.
TGTAAGAGCCTTGGGGCTGAGATCTGCCTCTTGGGCGTCTGTATCTGCCTCTTTGTGGTCTGTCTGACACTGGAAGGGACCAATTTTTTGAAGGCCAATTTCTGCTAAATCTAGGTGGCTGTACCTGTTTGAAATCCTTCACTGTTTGCATACATTTTGCTTTATCCTCCATTTTCTTTAACACCTCTTCTGCCTTAATACCAAACAAGATGATATGCTGTAAAGGAGCATCCAATAATTTTGCCTTAACATGGTCGGGTAAACTTTGTTCTTTTAACCAAGCATGCCTTCGAATCACAGATCCTGTAACTGCGGCTCCGCCTCTAATGAATCAAAGCCACATTGCAGAGTATGTTTCCCACTTGTTCAGCTGCATGCAATAAATCCTGCATTTCGTTAAAATCAGGACCTTCTAAGCTTGTAAGCATTTTCTGTTTTCACAGAGACATTTAATATTGTTGGTATTTAAGCATGTGGAACTGGCAATTTAAAGCCCTTACTGCTAACGTTGCAGAAGTGTAAACTTTCTTCCCTCATCTATCCAATGCTCTATAATCCCTGTCAGAGGGGACTGGATTTTTAGCAGTGGAAGCCTTTACCCCTTTGGGACCCTGGGAAATAGTTTCTGGGTCAGCAGCAGGGTTTTTATAGAGAAATTTGTGAGAGTCAGGGACTCTGTAGTACCTGTCTGGCTTGACTGGAGCTTAGGGCAAAGAATCAGGGGTTAAACTAGATTCGGAGAACACATCATCCACAACATCTAACACAGGCAGAATAGCAAGGGGCCTGAGCTGAGGCAATAAAAGAGAATCTCTGAGCCTTTTCTGGATTCTGAGTAATCCTGGCTCTCCCAGTGGAAATGCTCCCTCATGGTATGTAAAGTTTCCCCAAAAGAGTAATCCTCGGGAGGAGAGGCTGAAGGAATGGATTCTTCAGCATCAGAGTTCTCATAGGGGAGTATAGAGTATCCCTGGTCTGAAGAGGAGTCAGAGGAAATGGAAACCTGATCAGAAGAGTCAAAGTCTGTATCCTGCCTAGGCCTTTTATCAGGAGGGGGATGGGAACCCCTGATCAGAGTGATTAGGTCTTCGGCCATTTTGAGCATCTGTTTTTTAGGCATGGAGGCCTGTCCAGGAGAATGCTGTACTTGCTTCTTTGTCTTTAATGGTGTTTTAGACTTGTTTGTTGTTTTGAAGGTAAGCTGTGAAGGTCTGAAAACACCCTCAGAAGCCGGTGCCTGCTCAGCGGCTCTGGACCTACCTGAGGGATTAGTTTCCGTAGGCCCAATACCTTGACTTTCCAGAGGCCTAGTAGTCTCCACGTGGGAGGCGGAGGCGGCCTGTGGCTCTGAGGTAGCAGGTGTCAGGGGCTGCGAAAGCGCCTCACTGAGAACTGGCGACTGGCCTAGAAGAGGCTTCGTCGTTAGTTTTGGACCTCGGATGCCTGTCCTTATCCTTGCCTTTGCATTTTTTGTGAATTCCGTCATCGGTTTGTTCGGGGCATTGTATAATTGAACCTTGCCAAAGTAAGAATGAAAATCCTTAAAATACAATTATTAACTTTACTGACATCGGTCTGAGGCAGAAAAAGTTTCCCCAATGGGTACTTAGCTTTATTGAAGACTCTCGTCTGAAAAATTTGAAAATCTCAGGAGTCGGGCCACGGCACTTGCGAACTGCTTTTGGGCACCGCAGCAAGACTGAAGAAAATGGTGTCGGCTGCATCTTATATACCCCTGGTGCACTGACGTCGGGGAAGAGGCGACAGCAACCGACGCTGGACCAAGACTTTAGAACTCTGGCCAACTGCGGGACCGCCTGACGGCAGGATAACCCAAGTGTAATGACTGCAGCAGTGAAACACGATGAACATCAAAAGTTTAGTGTTGCTTATGCCAAGTCTGCTTGCATTGTTAATAGCACAACAGGTAGTGTACTTGCTTTTGATGTAGAAGGCTGTGGGTTCTACTCCCACAGTAGGTAGATGCATTGCTGATACTGTACTGTGTTGTAAAGGGGGTGGATGCTGCAGTCCTTTTTGGCAAAGATACCTAGTAATTATGAACCTGTTATCAGTTTGCCATCCATTCCCTATTGCGGAATTACTAGCTTATCATTTTTTTAATGCATGCAACATAGGCAGTTTATTCTTCAAGGGCAACAGGCACTTTATTTGTAGACGAAACAATGACATATAAAATTGTTTGCTAGCAGCAACCCCTTTATTAGTTACAGATTTCTTTAATGAGGATTTTACTACTTCAGAGATTGTGCAAATTTACTGATACTGATGGACTGTGGAAGGTTGAGTAGACTTTTTATGATGGAAATGTTCTGAATTGGGCAGTTTTGTCATTGGTGCATGCATTTTGTTTCATTGTTTCCTGGAAAAATGTTCAAAACAATAAATTTAAAATGCCCTCTAACAACTGTACTGTATTGTACAAGGAATATAATGTAATACAATCAGGAAGGCGTATCAAAGAACATGTGTATGTTTCGTGTTCAAGGGGCCTTTGATTTTGAAAACAGCCCAAAGTTAATCTTTATCTGCCACTGGCAAAATGTATTTTCTTTGAATGTGGGTTTCAATGCTGTTTCAATGCATGTGAGTTTCAGGGGCAGAGAAGTTTTAATGCTAAGTCTATTTTCTTTGTGAGACTGCATTGCTTTAACAGATATCTATTAGGGTTTGTGCTGTAAAATGCAAAATAAAACTTTCAAATGAAATCTAAATAATCGCAGAAGTAAAGCAGTATGCACATTACAGTGTTTATGGGAAATGGGGCAAAATAACCAAGGAATGGGACATTGGAATGGCTGCAGGGGGAGGCTCCATTTGACCATAATTTTGTGAGGGGGGGAAGGGTAGCAAACTCAAGACAGCCCTGGTTGAACTATACCTCTCAGTCGTCCATATTTTTGCAGAATGAATAGATATTTGCTTCTTTGGTTTGTTCCTCATAAAATTTGTGGTTTTCTAGCAAATCATTTAGGAATTAAGTCACTAAATGACAGACATTGAGTTTCAGATGTCATAACCTTCACAAAAATGCATGCTAAAGCAAGACCTGTTATTCTATCATTGTCTTAAGTTTATACAAGAGCAATTTTTAGTAGTATTTGTATGTTCCCCCAATATATTTGGCCTTGTCCAGATTTCCTGCATTAAGAGGTTGCAAGGTATGTGCAAATCGCTTTGTAGAATTAGGAATATCCAAACCTCTCAAGTGTCCCCAATTTTGGCTCAAAATGTTACTCTCCCCTAATAATCCCTCCTCAAATTGGCAATTTTGGAAGAGAACGTGGAGGGTTTACAATTATATATAAATGTAATGATCAGAGTTATAGATTACTTTTATATCAGAAATGCATGTAGATGCTCTTATTTTGTTGGCTGCTCAAGTTAACAGTTTTAAATTTTAAAAAGATGTCCCTTCTTTGACAGATTCCCAGCTGTATTGTGTGGCAACTTTATTTTTTTGCATCACATTTTTGGTCTGTTTTTCATAAAACTGTGTTTTTCTGGCAAATTAGTGGCAAATCATTAAAGACTGAAGTTAGAAAATAATGGCAGACATTTGAGTTTCAGATTTCATACCCTTCAGAAAATTTGTACTAATGCAAGACCTACTACTGTTCTATTATCCAAGTTTATAAGAGCAATATTTAAAAATTGTCCTTATTTTTGGGCCTCTGTCCCACGTCTAGTTCTATGTATGGCTTTGTCCAGATTTCTTGCTCTGAAGTTGAGAGGTATGAGTGTCAGAGCCATCACAGCAGCCAGACATTTCAAATTGTGACATACTTGTTGCACCCCACTCCCCATTGTAGTGGCTCTGGATGTGTCCAAGAAGGCAAGAAGCAGTTATGCAGTGTAAGTGTGCAAAGTATTCCCCCATCCAAGGTAGACCACAAGTACGACCGTGGCTTTTCACCTGTCCTTTATTTTGCAGAATGTTCTGGTTTTCTGTCATATTTTTATACTGTTGATTTATGCTTATTATTTAGGAAATGCATGCTGTCACAGTGCCCTGTTGCTCTGTTTAAGTAGCAATGATTTAATGACCATCAGGTAAGCTTGTCGGAGATTGTAAGATGCAAGTAAGCTTTAATAAGCATACTGTTAAAGAATTACCAGCACCGAAAGCTTTTTTGTTGTTGCCAAGCAGAGAATATTTAAATAAATAGATAATGTATAAGCCTTGGGTACTGAAATGCATAAGACAGTATTTGTAATAAAAGGACAGGATTACAGTATTTTCAGAAGCTCATTACATTTGTTTTAGACTTGTAGTCATCTTTTGTTGGAGACTTGCAGTCATCTTTGCAGGCTTTACCCGTAAACTAAACAGAATGCCAATCTATCATGTGTGGTCCATAACTTGTGCATGAATCCTTTAAGCAATTTATCTTGAGCTTGTTTCTTGTTTGCTGTTCATTTTTTACTTTTATCATGTCTTCCCTATGAAACAAGTAGATAGTTGTGTCAGGCAGCAGGTCTTTTTTGGATGAGAAACATTTTTACAAGTGGGGGTATCACAGAGATTGTTACTTTCAGCATGTTACTTGGTAATTTTATAAAGCTGAATATAAATTATAATTAGAACTGCAGTGCAAGGAGTAGTGGTTTGAGTTGAGTACTGCTTGTTTTTTTATACTTGATTTTGACTGACATTCCAGTAATGTATTTAAAAAGTAATTTATTTTTTTCATTCCTCACAACCTGTTTCCATCTGGATATTAAGTAAGTTGTCATGTAGCCAATGCATTGAAATATTGTTTTCTTCTACACTTCATTTTGTCTTGATTGGACTCTCGTAATGACTGTTTGGCACCCAGGGCAGCGTATTTAATTAAAAGTTCCAGTTGTTGTGGTTTTGAGCATAGCTCCACCCCTTTCTGGTTGGTCACACTCCTTCCCATTGGCCCCACCCACTCAGCTGTCTCCTGCAGCCCTCCTTTAATTTGAAGTCACCAGTCGCTACTGGACATACAGCATTCTGGGGGTAAATCACGTGTGCTTTAAGCATTCTGGTATGACAAAGCATCACCATACAACATAAAGACTGTAATATTAAATACATGTTGCACCATGGAATAAGTACTAGGCACTCAAATTTAACTTATTTGTTTGTTATCTGAGTAAATTATTAAGTATTCCTTCCTGAACTCTTTGCAGGCAAAACCCAGACCACAAGGACAAATGTAAATGCAATATTGTTTATGAGCAGTGTACAGCAGACAATGAACTGCATACTTTACGGAAGTGTAGGAAGTTCAAATTACCTCCAGAAGTCGCACACACGTGGAGAAAACATGGAAACTGCTAACAAACAAACAGTCACTGGAAGTTACAACTGAATCCTGTGCCCTGCAGCACAGAGGCAGAGTCCTTATCCACTTAGCTATTGCGCGATGTATCATGACATACAGATGCTAAACTGAAAACAGGTGGTAAGAAATGCAGATCAATGTATGAAATTCTGCCTATACAACATATGCTATAAAAAAACTAGCTCATCCACACTGGGAAAGGATTTGGTGGCTCCAGTCAGCTGACTTGTCATTCAGATGGAGGTCTACAAAATAGCAATGGTCATAAGGCCAGGGGATGTGGGCTTGAAGATCCCAAGCCGGTGGCAGCAGCATTCTTGTGGAGGAAGTATGAACATAATGCGGGAAGCACAGGACATCATCAGGGTAAGGCAAGTGCCATGGCAGCCACCAGGGGTGGAATTAGGACCATAAACACTCCTCATAGTTGTCGGTTTGATGGCTGAGCTACAGATTACTGCCAAGCTGTGAACAGGGTAATAAATGCACAGCTTGCAGCTGCAGTTGCCATCCACGAGGGTCAGACAAATAACCAAGAAAAAAAGCACAATCTGAACAACTAATGTCAATAAAAGTCAGTAGAAGCTGCTCACTACAGCTACCTATTAACATAATGCATTAACAGGCCTAGCAGTCAGAAGTCACACTTGTTTTAATAAAAAAGTAGCCGTGCCTTTACACTATGCATTGTAACTTCTAACTTGGCAACATGACACTTGTGTTTTTATAAAGCTTTCTTATATACAGCCTATTGGTACTAGAACAAGGTGCAACCTACTTCACCAATGACGCAACTTTGGGAATCCACTCTGGTCATTCTCAGGTCCTGCCAGTGGCAACTTGGATTTAGCTTCAGGAGGTCAGTCTCCATACCTGCGGGATGATGACAAAAACCTTACAAGTTATGGCATCTTGCTCAAAAAGAGAGGACTGAGGCAGACCTAGTATCTTTGTTTGGGGAGAGAAGTATGCACATGATATTATTAAGTCAACTACATGCTATACTCTGAAGGAAAACTTAATGGGGGGGACTTCAATGTCAGTAGCATGATGTCTGCCAGCTACCCAACTCCAGGGTTCATTTACTGCTTTACAATTTAGTCAGAACTACTGAGCATCACAAAGCTAATTCCCCAGTACAATAAAAATCAAACCAGTAAGAGGGTCATGCCTAGCCCTCTAGGGTAGTAATGATACAGAACTGGAGAGTGCCCTCACTGCCCTGGCAAAATAAGCTAGAAGATGGACATTAGTACATCAAACTCAAGTATGCAAACAAAATGTAAAAAATAAATGAAGCTATCATCTGCCAAGTCCCTGGATTAAGGCATGTCATGATGGCCAAACAGGGAAACAGATCCCTTTGTGACATGTTATTTGCTTGAATGCAGAGCTATGACCAAAGAATAAAATTATTATATGCATCCAGATGCCAAGGTCCAAATGAAGTTACAATGCACCAGAGAAGTACACTGCGTGTTTACTGAAAACTGATGGAAAGACAGAAGCTCAGGATGGCTACCACAAATCAGGGCATTATATGTCAACAAAACATATTAGTACAGTACAAAGAAATTTCTAAGAAAGGACTGCTAGTTGCAGTGAATGCTCACTTTCAATAGTGTAACATCAAGAGGTAAAAGTTACTACTGCATGCACACATGCTTTAGCTTTAAATGATCAAAGTACTAAAATTTCAAAAAATAAAATTTCAAATCCATAGAGCAAACATTTAAAATACTAACCCTTAACGTACCAAAAGAGCAATACACTTGCTTTGTTTAATCCATTAACCCTACCAATAACTCCAGCCATGTACTGCCACAATGGTGGTTGTGTTAGGAGGAAGAGCGTTTCTAAGGTCAGGTTCAAGGTTAAGGTTAAGGAGAGGGGTACGGTTAGTACATATAAGTAAGGTGGGCAGGAGAATTTAACCCTGCCCACCTTACTATGCACTAACTTCAACCATAACACTGCCCTTAAAAAACCCCAACCCTAGCAGTATCATCATACAAATCTCAGACACAGAGCACATTCATTATCACAAACACACAAGACATCACCTATCAACCTTTCTCTAACTCTAGCACTTACACGCACCAAACAAGCACTCTTATACAGTACCCCTTACCATAACACACACAGACATACTCCTATTCGATCAAATGCATATCTGACCTTAAGGACATATGACAAATATTCAATCATATGAACGTTCAGTCTTTTGTCAGTAACCTGATGACACTGCATTCTGATTGTACCATTATCATAATCACGACCAAAAACTCAGGTTATGTCTACTTTAACTTTTAACCCTTTTTTCTGCTTCAGAAATACTCTATCCTGCTAGTTTTACATATTTTACAATATCTACATTAGTAACGTCTGTTCATGGAACACAGCCTCTGTTAGCACAGTAAGGGAGAAATGCATCCACTGTGAATAACTGTGTCTTGTTTAATAAATAGAAGATTACTCAAACCCAAACCATTTCAAAACCCTAGGAGGTCACGTCAAAAACAGCAACATTTCCAAGATCATAAAACACAAATCTTTTGTAGGGAGGCATGCTCCCCTGCATCCTCAAACTATATCAATTCCAAGACTACATGCATTCAGAAAAGAGGGAGAAAATTAAGAAAATGCAACACTCACTTTCTCATTGTTCACAGAGTACAAGTGTCATGACAGAATACTGGCAATCCTTTAGGTGTGCAATTCTCAGAGTCCATCACCCATCCAGCAACAAACAGATTTCCTGAGGAAAACATAGTTTCTTTTCTTTTCCAATGCAGATGCTGAGACTAATTTAAGAAAGAAGTTATGGCTAAATTGCACAAATGTGATGGAAGGTAGAATATACGAGACACAGACATGGACCACTCAACTGATCATGTAGGATTTAGTATCTACTGTCAAACTCAATATTCTTCTAGCCAGTTGTGTTGTTAGAAAGATGAAGTACTGACTACAGCTGAAGCAACCAGGGTTACTTGAGCATCTTCTTGAGCTGGCATGGGAGGGTGGGCATGCCCATCCTGAGGTGAAGGGGGCAGATTGGGATAATTTAATGTGACAATCCTCAAGTGTAGAGGCAATGATACAAAGAATGGCCAGAAGTAGGTTTCTGGACACTAGTCCAGAGGTAACCTTCAATGCAAGTGTACAGAGTACACACTCACACAGGGAAAGGCATTATGGCCCTATCTCCCCACCCAGAGAATGGGTTAAAGCCTACCACATACACCCTCACTGCCAAGATGATGGTGAGGGCACAAGTCACCCTGATGACTGACTGAATTATGACTCTTCCAGATGGCTTTTCCACTTCCATTTTGGGAAGAATGAGCAGACTTCAGTATGACTGGGGGAGGTCTGAAGGTTGGCAGGCTTGGGGGTGGGGAAAAACCAGGAATTAAAAAAAAAAAAAACAATATTTTTTCTAAGCTATTGGCAAAAGCAGTTGTAGTTACAATACTGGAATGCAACAAGTCTGTAGTTGCACATATTTTAGATGCATAAAAGTAAGCATTTAGTCCAGTCACATTTACAAGTACAAGGTTTTACAACTGTAAAACACACACACACTGCTCCAACACAGTACTGAAACCAAACAGATCCATAGAGAAAAAGAAAAAGAAAAAACCCTACCTTTCGCAGTACTTTCCCACAAGGTGGCCAGCCAAATCCCTGTGCCATGCCATTAAAGAACCACAGTACTGCAAACACAAGTACTGTGGAGCTCCACGAGAAGAACACATTAACAACTCCAACAAGGAACAGCCCAATGGCAAAGAGACAGCGAGCGCTTACTACATCGGACAGGATGCCACTGATGAACTTACTTATGGCATAAGCAGCAGACTGGCTACTGGTGATGAGGCCTGCAAGAAAGAGAGAGAGAGAGAGAAAATCAGAACAGATTATGCAACAAACACATGATGAGCAGGACCAACACAGGCAGAAGGAAGAAGCTGTGTTAGCAGTATCAATGCAGTTTTCCCTCACAAGGATGAAAAACGTTACTGTACAGGATGATGACCAACTGACCCACTGGAGTTAAATTCTGACAGAGAAATCCAAATGACATGAATCTGAATAGATGTTCGGCACTGGTGGGTGAAGAGTAGACTGAGTATCCAAAAAGTACAGTTGTGTACCTACCATAAATGTAGATGTTCGAGTGTATTCACTGTTGCAGTCATTACACTTGGGTTATCCTGCTGGCAGGCTACCCGCAGTCGGCCTGAATTCCAAAGCCCTGGTCCGGCGTCGGTTGCTGTCACCTCTTCCCTGACGTCAGTGTGCCAGGGGTATAAAAGATGCAGCCGATGCCATTTTCTTCAGTTTTTCTTGCCCCAGATGTCAGGTGCCCCCAAAAGGGTAGGCTAAAAAGTCTGCTCATAAAAATGCATGCACTAAAATAAACATTACCTTCATCTACAAGCAAATACACCACATAAGTTGTATAGAATAGAGAAGTACAGATAAGTCCCAGCAATGAAAGGGGGATGGTGGGAGGGTAACCTGGACTGCAACAGTGAATAAACTCGAACATCTACATTTATGGTAGGTAGACAACTGTACTATGTTCATCGTGTTTCACTGTTGCAGTCATTACACTTGGGTTGAATCCCAAAGCTGAGGTTGGGTGGCTGGGCCTAAATAGAATTAGGAGTGGCTATGAGGCCCTGCAGAACTGCAGTGGCAAAGTCTGCTCTGGATTTAGAGTAAAGAGGTAAGTGGTAGTGCTTTGTAAAAAAGTGTGTACTGAAGTCCAAGTTGCAGCCTCCAAAATGTCCTTGGTTGGTACTCCTTTGAGGAAGGCTGCTGAAGTGGCTGCTGCTCTGGTTGAATGTGGCCTAATGCCCTTAGGCACTGATTTGCCATGTTGTGAATAGCAGAAACTAATGCAGTGCCTATCCATTTTTAAATAGTCTGCTTTGAAATAGCTTTTCCTTGCGATCCTGCAGCATATGCCACTAAGAGTTGCTCAGTCTTTCTGAAAGCTTTAGTTTTGTTCAAGTAGAAGTGTAGCTGCCTGTGTATGTCCAAAGAATGCAGTAGTCTCTCCCACTTATTCTGTGTGTTTGGATAAAAGGTAGGCAAATGAATGGTTTGGTTAAGAGCCAGACTGGACACTACCTTAGGCATAAATGTTGGGTTTGTCCTTAAAGAAACCCTGTCCGGATGGAAAATAATAAAAGGTTCCACAGCCATTAGTGCCTGTAACTCTGAGACTCTTCTTGCTGAAGTTATTGCTAGAAGCAGAGCTGTTTTCCATAAGTATTTTATCTCAGCTGTATTGGCTGGCTCAAAAGGAGGCAGTGTGATCTTTTCCAGGACAAAATTGAGGTCCCACGCAGGTACTGGTGCTCTCCTTGGAGGTCTTATGTTTTTGGCCCCTCTGAGGTACTGCCTTAGCAGTGGATGTGAAAAAATAGGTGGGTCTATATTGTAATGAGCTGAAATGGCAGAGGCATGGATCTTAATTGATGAAAAGGATAGGCCTTTGTCCAGCATCTCAGTTAGGTATTGTAAAATCTGAGGAATATTTGGTACAAGCGTGTCAATTCCTTATGACTGGTTCCAAGCACAGAATCTGTTCCATTTTTCTGCATACGATTTTCTGGTGCTGGGCCTCCTGGCCTCCAAAATAACATCCATAACTGCTTTAGAGAGATGTGTGTTCTGGATGGTTACATTATCCGCCATGCAGCCAGATTTAGGGTTCTGAGTTGGCTGTGTAGGATCGGATTGTTTTGTTGGGTCAGTAAATGAGGAATTTGAGGTAATGTCCAGGCTGGGCCTTGAGACAAGCTCTTTAGGATTGGGTACCAGTGCTGGCGTGGCCAGTCTGGGGCAATCAGTATCATTTTTGGCTTCTCTTGTCTGACCTTTAGGAGTACCTTGGGGAGAAGAGACAGTGGAGGAAAGGCATATACTGTAAGGGTTTTCCAGCTGAATGATAGAGCATCCACTTTCCATGCTTGTTTGTGATAAGTCCTTGTGTAGAATGTCTGTAGTTGGCAATTGTGAGGGGAGGCAAATAGATCTATGTCTGGGCATCCCCATTTCCTTGTTACCATGCTGAAGATTTGTGGATCTAGTTTCCACTCGTGAGGATCCATGAGGTTTCTGCTTAGTTCGTCTGCCAGAGTATTTCTCTTTCCTGCCAGAAACTGTGCTTGCAGGTGTACTTGATAAGTCAATGCTGTGTTCCACAAAGTCATGGCTTGTCTGCAGAGGGGGTAGGAATGTGTGCCTCCTTGCTTGTTTATGTACCACATGACTGTAGTATTGTCCGTCTTTATCAGCAGTTGTCCTGGATGAAGTATATCCTTGAAGGCTGTCAGGGCATTCTGTACAGCTAGCATCTCTTTTTGATTGATATGAAGATGAATTTGGCTTGCGGGCCATGGGCCCTGAATACATTTTCCGGTCATGTGGGCCCTCAAGGCATAATCTGATGCATCTGTTAGTGTCTGCCTGGCTGTGGATAAAGTGAATGGCTATCCCTTGTTGTGGTGACAGGCATGTGCCCACCATCGAAACTCCTGCTGCAGGCAGGGAATGAGGGTAATTAATGTTTCCAGGCTGTGGGAATGTTGAGTCCAAACACTTTTTATATACCATTGTAATTTCCTCATATGCAGTCTTGCATATGAAATTAGCAGAATGCAGGATGCCATGAAGCCCAAAGCCTGCAGAATTTTTCTTGCAGATAACTGGGTCTTTGTTGCCATCTTTTCGAAGTAAGAAGTCAGTTGCCTTGGTTTGTCTGGCATGAGATAAGCCATCTGGGCAGTTGTATTTAAACTTGCACACAGGAATATTATCTCTTGAGAGGGTACCAGTTTTGATTTCTTTTAGTTTACTGTGTACCCTAGGCAAATCAGTAATATTTTTACAAACGCCAGATGCTTCAGTAGAATGTCCTTGTTCTCTGCTTGAATAAGGCAGTTATCCAAGTAAGGATATATTTGGATTCCTCTTTGTCTGCAAAATGCAATTACTGGTGCCAGGCATTTTGTGAAGACCCAGGGAGCAGTAGATAAGCCAAAGGGCAATGCAGAGAATTGGTAGTGCATTGAGCCAGCTATGAATCTGGGGTATCTTCTGCAAGACTATCTGATTGGGACATGCAGGTATGCCTCTTTGAGGTCCAAAGTTACAAGCCAAGCCTTCTTGACCAGCATGGGCAGAAGCTGCTGCAGAGTCAATATTTTGAATTTTGGGACTTCCAGAAAAAGTGTTTAGAACAGACAGGTCCAGTATTGGTCTCCAAGCTTTGTCCTTTCTGGGTACCAAAAAAAGTCTTGAGTAAAATCCTTGTCCCTGCTCTTGCTTTGGTACTCGCTGAATAGCCCTCATGTCCATGAGGGATGAAACTTGCTTTTGTGCCTCTGCCCATTGTGGCAGGTCTGGCATACCTTTTGTCTTTGGAAGGGTGTGAAAGTAGAACCTGTAGCCCTGAGACACTATATTCAAGACTTGGGTGATCATGTGCCAATTTTGTAAAAACTTGTTAGTTTTCCTCCTAAGGATGCTGCCAAAAGATAAGTGCTTGGCATTGGTAGAGGAAAGTCATTGGGACTGTTTCCTATATGGCTGTGATTTGTCTTCTCCGCTTTTGAAGGTAGAAGCACCCCATTGTTTAGGTCTGTATGAGCCTTGGGGCTGGGATCTGCCTCTAGGGTGTCTGTATCTGCCTCTTTGTGGACTGTCTGACACTGGAAAGGACCAATTCTTAGAAGGCCAGTTCCTGCTAAATCTGGGTGGCTGTACCTGTAAGAAATCCTTAACTGTCTGTATAGATTTCGCTTTATCCTCCATTTTCTTCAACACCTCTTCTGCCTTAACACCAAACAAAGTATCATGCTGTAATGGAGCATCCAATAATTTTGCTTTAACATGATCAGGCAGATTCTGTTCCTTTAACCAAGCATGCCTTCTAATAACAAAACCCATATAACAGCGGCCCTGCATGAGGCCTCTAGTGAATCAAAACCACATTGCAAAGTATGCTTTCCCACTTGCTCAGCTGCATGCAATAAATCCTGCATTTCCTTGTTTTCAGAACATTCAGAATTTGCCAACATTTTCGGTTTTAGTAGTGACAGTAAATATTGCGGATATTTAAGCATATGAAACTGACAAATTAAAGCCCTTACAGCCAAGGTAGCAGAAGTGTAAACTTTTTCACCAATCTGTCCAGTGCCCTAGAATCCCTATCAGAGGGGACAGGGTTTTTTGCAGTGGAAGCCTTGACCCCTTTGGGACCCTGAGATATAGTTTCTGGGTCAGCAGCAGGGTTTTTATATAGAAATTTATGAGAATCTGGAACCATGTAGTATCTATCTGGCTTAACAGGTGCACGGGGTAAAGTGTCAGGAGACAGACAGGACTCTGAAAATACATCTACAATGTCTAGAACAGGTGGAATAGCAAGAGGTCTGTGCTGAGGCAGTAAAAGAAAGTCTCTGAGCCTTTTCTTAGATTCAGAGTAATCTTGGCTCTCCCAGTGAAAATGCTCCCTCATGGTATGCAGGGTTTCCCCAAAAGAATAATCCTCAGGAGGAGAGGCTGAAGGAATAGATTCTTTAGCATCGGAATCCTCATAGGGAGGAAGAGAGTATCCCTGTTCAGAAGAGGAGTCAGAGGAAATGGAAACCTGATCAGACGAGTCATATTCTGTCTCTTGCCTAGGCCTCTTATCAGGAGGGGGATGGGAACCCCTGATCAAAGTAATTAGGTCTTCAGCCATTTTAAGCATCTGTTTCTTAGGCATGGAAGTCTGTCCAGGAGAATGCTGTACTTGTTTCTTTGTCTTTAGAGCTGTTTTAGTCTTTGCCTTTGAAGCTGAGGTTGGCTTGACATATAACTGTGTAGGTCTGAAAACACCCTCAGAAGCCGATGCCTGCTCAGCGGCTCTGAACCCATCTGAGGGAATAGTTTCCAAGTGTCCAATACCTTGAGTATCCAGAGGCCCAGCTGGCTCCATGTGGGAGTCGGAAGCGGCCTGTGGCTCTGAGGTAGTGGGCATCAGGTGTTGTGAAAGCGCCTCACTGAGAACCGGTGAACCGGCGACTGGCCTAGCGGAAGCCTCGTCGTCAGTTTTGGACCTCGGATGCCTGTCCTTTTCCCTTTCCTTGCACTTTTTATAAACTCCGGTCGTCAGCTGTTCCGATGGCATTATATAATTACATCTTCGGCCAAAGTAATGAAAGGCAAAACCGTATCGACGCTTAATAGTACGTTGGTTAAATCTAGCACAAAACCGACAGCTAGCAACATCGTGGTCAGGGCCTAGGCAAGGAATGCAGTAAGAATGAAAATCCTTATGAGGTATTTGCTTCCCACAAGAAATACAATTGTTAACTTGGGGTACTTAGCTTTAATGAAGACTTCAGATCTGAAATTCGATTTCGAAAATCTCAGGAGTCGGCCGACCGGCACTTGCGAACTGCTTTTGCTTCGGGCACTGTACGACGAGAAAGACTGAAGAAAATGGCGTCGGCTGCATCTTTTATACCCCTGGTGCACTGACGTCAGGGAAGAGGTGACAGCAACCGACGCCGGACCAGGACTTTGGAATTCAGGCAGACTGCAACAGTGAAACACGATGAACATCATGCTTATCCATCATGGGGAGAGAGCAGTCCAGTGTAATGCTAACACCTACAGTATAGCAATCAGCTTTATGGGCCATGGTAGTGACCACACTAGCATGGGATATGCTGCATAAATAAATCCAAGCCAAGAGTCCTGCTGTAAAACTGGAGAATACAAACCAAGTAGAACACACCAACGTCGAGACGAAAACTTTAATGTAAAAAACAAAGCTTTCCAGCTTACACCCTTCTTCAATACTAAAACAATTTAACCATCAAAGTATTCACGTTTAAATAGGAGCTAAACCCATCACATGATTACAGCCAGCCAACCATGTGATAGTCAACAATTAAATACTATAGAATTCTTATATAAAATATCTGCTACTAAACCAGCACAGCTCCTGATGCCAAACAGCAGGACTAAATGCCTCCCAAACACACGTATGCTTGTTCTGGAAGTCAAAGGCAAAAACAACAAGCTGTTACTAAGCCAACACAGTTCCCAATTCCAAGCAGCAGAACTAAACACCTCCAATAAGCACAGTCAGAGAGGTGAAACTCATCAAAGATGAACTCAGCCAGATAGCTAAACTCACTGAAGCAGGTCTTTTTAAATTCCAAAGGGATAAGCAAACAAGACGCCAATAAACGAACAACTTCAATTTTATTAAGCACTACGATACTGCTATTCGTCGGCGCCCTGCACCAACTTCTTCAGACTTTGAAAAATAACAACTTACATTTAAGTGCTGCTACATTTAAAGCCATTGCAAGCAAAGTCTATTACAAAACACACCCTCCAATTACGTTAAAGGAACAGGCACAAGTAGCTTCAATCTAACTAAAATGTTCCTATCCCATAAACACACAATATAAATAGTTGTATGTAATATGAAATACACAGCTGTAAAACTAATACTGTTCCTTACATAGCACTTAAATAATGCAATCAAAAGTTAATTATATTATAAAAGCACACTTACTTTGAACCAAATGCGCGTAATAACACTGACACATTAAAATAAGTAAAAAGCATGCCATAATATTTCAAATATTGATAAGACATTCCATCTACCAAACATGGTATACAATATATATTATATGTATGTTATCTATCAGCTGTGTCCTTAAGCTGAGGAGTTTCTAAAGATGATGTATGGGGGGGGGGGGGGGGGTATAACATCGGATGTGATTTGGACATAGGACCGGCTGAGCGATCTTGATATATATACTGCTCCTATGTATATATCTACCAGTATTGTACATCCTTCTTATGTATGCTGGTCTCTATCATACCTTCTTTTAACTCCACCTAAAGATCCAGAAAAGTAATAATACTTTCCGAATAATCCATCTTAAACTTCAGGAAGGTGGTGGTACTATTCAAATAATCTACATAATTACGCAGCTCACTAAGTGATCCATTCCATATAAGGAAACAATCATCAACGAAATGTTGGTAAAAGCAAACCATCTTATTTAAGGCATTAAAGTCACTACAAACATATTTCGTTTCCCACTGATGGAGGACTAGGTTAGCATATGTGTGTGTATCTAACATTAGAGGAGGCCATAGATCACTTTAACACTAAATTTCTAAGTATCCTTGATTCCCATGCTCCAGCACGTACAATAAAAACTAGATCAAATACAGCACCATGGCTCACAAAAGATACCAAAGCAAAAATCAAAACTAGAAACAGAGCCTGGGCCAGCTGGAGAACAACCAAAGGCCCACTTGACCATCTAAAATATTGTCAACTCAGGAATGATACAAAATAATCTATTTTACTGGATAAAAAAAGCTTCTACCAAAATCTCCTACAAAAACACCACGACAACCCTCAAAAGTTCTGGGCAGGCTTAAATCAACTACTTTGTCCAGGTCACTCCACCACCCTAACCCCGGCTAACTACACCCATAGCTCCCCAGAGACAACAGCTAGCGCCTTTAATAACTTTTTCACTGAAACAATCCAATCCCTAGCAAATCAACTAACTCCCTCTAACTTCAACCACATGCCTAATCTACCTAATAAATCACCCGGAATTTGGCTTCCAACCAATATCCACTAGTTTTATCAAAACACTTCCAAAAAATCTAAAACCTACCACCCTCGCTGCTGACCTTCTCCCTGCAGAGTACCTGCAAATAGCTGCAGATGCCATTGCATACCCATATCTATCCTCATCAACAGAACCTTATCTGAAAATGTTATCCCCTCCCTCTGGAAAATATCTCTCCCACTCCATAAAGGTGGTAGCTCCTCAGACATATCCAACTACAGACCCATTGCCATTCTTTCCCCACTAGCCAAAATAATGGAGAATGTGTACACAAGCAACTAATGCAATACATTTCACAGAATAACTTACTATCAGACTCCCAGCATGGTTTCAGGCCATACCACAGCACCACCTCAGCCCTCCTTTCCTTTACTACTGCCATAAACCAAAACAGGAATGACAATAGATTAACCTCTGCCCTCTTTCTTGACCTATCAAAAGCCATGAACTTCTCATTCTTTCACTAAAATCTATTTCCTTCAACAAGC
Organism: Protopterus annectens; assembly: GCF_019279795.1. NCBI lineage: Eukaryota > Metazoa > Chordata > Ceratodontiformes > Protopteridae > Protopterus > Protopterus annectens. The sequence continues at coordinate 1,362,407,697 of NC_056741.1, forward strand.
CTGCTATCCAGTGGTTCCAGTCCTACCTGACTGGTAGACAGCAGGCGGTACTATGGCAGGGCAAACTCTCCAGCCAGTTACCTCTCACACTTGGTGTCCCTCAAGGGTCCATACTAGGTCCACTACTCTTCTCTATTTTTTATCAACAACCTCCACACTGCTATCCCTAAAGCCACCTGCATCCAATACGCGGATGATTCCACTCTCATCTGCTCAGCCACCTCTCCGTCCGACTTGCAAATCTTAACCCAAAATACATTTAACACTATCGAGAACTGGCTCACCAATCAACGCCTACTTCTGAACCCTAATAAAACTAAACTTCTACTCTTCTCTCCCACTAGTAGATCCACCGCAATTTCATTCTCTGTCACATCTAACAATGGTACCACTATTTCCCCAGATAATCACACCAAACTGCTAGGGGTTATCATAGACAATAATCTCAAATTTGACCTACAGGTCAACAAAACTATACAGACCATAAATAAGAAGCTTGGATCACTGTATAGAAACAAGACATTTTTAACCCCACTGGCTAGGACTGCAATCACCCGATCACATCTACTCTCTACTCTTATATGCCTCGCCTGTACTCTCAAACCTCAACAAATCCGAACTAGGTAGGCTGTCCCATAACTACAATCATATTGCCAGATTCACTACTGGCTCCACCTATGGAACCCACCACTGCCAGAACCTTAAACAACTAGAGTGGCTAGAACTGCCCAGCTTAATTCAATGCAATCAACTCTTAATAGCGCACAAAATTTTGTACCACCCTGAGGATACCCCCTCACTTAAAAATATTATTAAGCCATATAGCAATCTAAGATCCCTACGGTCAGCTGATAAACTACTGGTCCAAACCCACAAAGCTAATAACTCTGCTGGTGAATCCCTGTTTGCCAACTTCATTGGCAAAACCTGGAATTCGTTGCCAAACTATATAACCCTACAATTCGCCAAAAGTCTCTTAAAAAAAAACCTCAAATAGTATCTCAAAGAGAATTGGCTATGCCCATGTACCAACCCTGATTGAGTTATAAACTAAAAGCATATTCTGCAATTATCATAACTTGTAACTACATCACCAAGCTCTCCTTCCAATCTGATGTCTCTTACTTTTAATAGTCTGTCCATGACAATTGTGAGTCCCTACTAGGGAACACTACTAACCCATTGTGTGTAATCACTTTGTTTTTATAACTGTTTGCTAACTTCTGCGTAATCTATGTAAGTTTGTTTTTTTGGAGCTTTTCTCCTTAGGCCTCCCCTGAAAATGGATATGTATCCAGTCGGACTATCCCAGTAAACAAATGTTAAATGAATGAATAAATAAATAAGTTAGCCACCGATGTCCCCCTGGAGCTTTTCTCCTTAGGCCTCCCCTGAAAATGGATATGTATCCAGTCGGACTATCCCAGTAAACAAATGTTAAATGATGAATAAATAAATAAGTTAGCCACCGATGTCCCCATTGCCACACCAGTTTGTTGAAGATAAAACTGATTGTTAAACAGGAAAATATTTCTAGTTAGAACCACACCCAAAAGGCTACAGATATTCTCCACTTGTCTAGCAGGTACACTAACCTGTCTAGTTAAGAATTCCCTGATGGATTCTATTCCATAGTCATTAGGTATGACCATGATGACACATCCATGGTCACAAACAGATAATCACCCTGACGTAACTCTGTAACATGCAAACTTTCAAACCAATTCCCCAGTTTAACAATGAAATCTGTCGTATCCTTTAAAATATTACTACAACCAGATAAAAAATTATGCAATTGCCTTTGCAAACATATGGAGATGGGTTTGGTTATCCAACCATTACCGGATACTATTGGCCTCATAGGGGGATTAACAAGCGATTTATATATCTTTGGTAGGCTGTACAATTGTGGAATTACTGGGCAAGGGACTGTAAAAAAATGGAACAGATCCGAATCGATGTCTCCATTCACCTGTAACTCGTATATAAACATATTAACTCCACTTATATATTTCTTAACGTACATAGGTGTAATACACTTAAAAGCATTCCCTTCTCCCAGTAACAAATGCATAGACTGTATGTACTGTTCACAGTCCATTATTACCACTGAACCCTCCCCCGTCAGATTGTTTAATAACTAAACTATTATCAGTTTCTAATGCCTTTAATACTAAAGATTCCTCATAAGTTAAATTATATCGTTTCCTTTCATCATGATCAAAATATAATTTTCTTAATTCAGTCTCACACAAGTCATGAAATGCTGTTCAAACAGCTAAGCTTAAAGGAATAAATGTACTTCTTTTACAACATGAAGGTTGACTAGATACAGAGTCCTTAAATAATATTTTCAAATTAACGGTTCTCACAAACTGTTTTAAGTCAGTTAAGACTTTCACAACATCGTCTGTTGCCATAGGTATAAAGTTAAGGCCCTTTTGTAGCAAAGAAAGATATGAGGCTGATAGGGCAAAACTAGATAAATTCACAGTACCTTTGACTATCGAAGAGTCAGTTTGCCCAGACCCATTGGGCTCTCGTTCTTTCGTTTGGTTCCACTCGAAGTTTGCCTCTGTAACGACCTTTCCCTAGAGGTACTCCGCTCCTTTACCTTCTCCGGATGATAGAGCTGAAAACATTTGTGTGCCAATTGTTGAAACGTTTAAAAATCAACTGTTGACTCTTCCTACTTTCTTTTTCATTTCCATTCTCCGTTGCTTCAGATGTAACGTGCATACTGATACCGGCTTCTGATGCCTTAAGTGTTGCAGGAGCAACGGAAGTAGTGGGTGTGTCTTTTAAGGTACTGGCTGATGCAATAACAGAGTTCACAGACAACACATCATGGACAAAAGTAGTTACAGTTCTTAAATCAGGAAAATCCTCCAGTTTGTTTAAAGAATTACATTGACTGTAATTCATTTTTATATTGTTCTGAAGTTCTTGTTTGGGCCAGGAAAAAATATGACCCTTCTGGAAGTCGGTTATATCCCTCAGGAGTTTACGCTTTTTGGTCTCCTCAAATCTGTTGTCTACTTGTTGCAACCTATCAAGCATTTGCTGATGGGTACTAAAGCATAGTGGGGAAACAAGGCATAGCCATTAAACTACTTTCCATATTAATTATCTCATCCTTTAAATCTTTCTCATTCTTCGAGAAGTAGTCATTCATTAGAGTCATATAATCATGATTCAGTTTAAGGTTAGGTTGTTGCCAACGTTTAAGTAAATGTGGATAAGCATAACCATATGACGGCATTTTCAGAACTTGCAAGCCTCTCGGTACAATGCCCATATCCAGATAAGCCAAAAAACTAAAACATTGCCATTGAAAACGTTTATAAATTCCCACCTTCCTCTCCAACGACTCCAAGTTCTTATTAAAGTCCATCGCAGTTTCTGGAACTATGGAAGAACTACCAACAGCCCCAGGCATCAGTCGGAGAAGTGGATTATCCTCCTTTGCTAAAAGGGACCTAATGGAATTCAGTTTCCATTTATATAAATAAACTGGCCGTAAATGCTCTCAAACAGTTCCCAACGATACAGCAAGGAACCACGAATAAGTAAATCCAAGTCAAGAGTCCTGCTGTAAAACTGGAGAATGCAAACCAAGTAGAACACACCAACATATTATACAGCATAAATCTGATATAAGGAGGAATAATGAAAATAATGCCCTATGTAAGCATATTATAAATACTGACAACACACACAGGTTTAGATTTAGAGTGATAGATGATGTGGTATATACATCACTGAGAGGAGGTGACATGAATAATTTGTTGGAAACCAAAGAATATGAGTGGATATTAAGGCTTGCTGCTGACCACTCACCTGGTATTAATACTGCTGTAACTTTGAAACCTGTTCTATTGAAGTTACAACATAGTAAATTTTGAATTTTTAATATTTATATATATATTTTTTATTATTTATACATATTCTTTTATACGCATCTGTGATATGATTATTGTTATACGTTTTATATTTGTTTATATGTAGATATTTTATATAAGAATTCTATAGTATTTAATTGTCGACTATGACATGGCTGGCTGGCTGTAATCATGTGATGGGTTTAGCTCCTATTTAAATGTGAATACTTTGATAGTTAAATTGTTTTAGTATTGAAGAAGGGTGTAAGCCCGAAAGATTTGCTTTTTTACATTAAAATTTTCTTCTCGACGTTGGTGTGTTCTATATGCTGCATAAAGCCAGGGGCCCTGTATTTCCAGAAGTATGCATTCACCCTCTGAAGCAGCTACTGCAGAAATAAAAGCTATGGGGGGGGGGGTACTAGGTGTACAAAACAAGGTCTCCACTATGGGGGGGGGACTACATTCTTATGTTTCTGCCTCACAGTAGACAATGGCCCACTGTCAGCATCTGACTGACTATTTCCACTAAGTGGAATAAATGGGCTAACAGAATTGCATCCCAAGAGGGGCCAGCCTCTAAACTGAAGAATTAACGGGCCTGACAAGTCCTCATCCCAGGAATCTGCAATCACCTTGACCTGAAGTAAATGGGCCTGGCTCTCACCACGAACAGGAATAAATGGGTTTGTAAGGTAGCCTGGGGGGAGTTAGCTTGATTATCACGTACGGTGGACACTCCAAATATAAGAAAAAAAATCTGATGGAAAATCCACCAGCTATGTACTGAAATCTGTTTAGTATTACTCAACTGTGAGGTAAAAAAGTGTTTCTTAGCATGCTGGCAATCTACAAACTACAATGATCTAACTAATTTTATCTGACTTCAGATAATTCAGATGGTAGATTTTTCCACTTTATTTTCTACATGCTCACCCTTCTGTTGTACTTAGGGCATACTACCATTACACAGCTATCAGTACTATTCCTTCGTTGACCAGAGGGGTACAATATGTGAATGCTACACAGCTGCATGCCTCTTTCTCAGCTCACTAGTATGCCCAGTCCTTAAATCATTCCACAGGTTGGTATAGTATAGAAATGCCCATTTCCTGTTACTCGGAGTCAGAATGGAACAAACACTTCTCTCATTTAACCTGTTTGCGGAGTTCAAATTCAAATGCAAACTCAAACTTATTCATGTAATTTATCCAGCACAGCAAAGACAAGTAAAAGTTAACATAAAAACATTAACAACTTCAGATAAAACATTTCCAAACTAAGTGGTTAAGAGTAATAAAAATAATTACAGTGTGTAAGAGAGTGTACAATTGCGCATGTGTGTGTCTGTATACCCACACATGTGCTTTATGAGAAGGCCAAGTGCCTTATTCGGGACTGGTTCCCTGCCTTGCATCTGCTCTGGCTTTCCTGTATCCCTAAATAAGACACAGCATGCACTGGAGAATAAATGAATGAATAATTAATACATTCATTCAATCATTAATCAGTCATTCATTACAATAAAATGACATGCTATATAATTTTTTATGTAAATTGCCAAGAGTGAGGCATTTCAAACAGGTTGGTCATCAGGAAACTAACCGACCGAAACCCCTTAAGCCACCATGAGAATGTACACCAACAGTACTACATTTGTTAAGCTGTAGCTTAGGTTTGCCATCTGGCAGCTCCAGGTAAAGAACATTACAGCCAAACAAATAAGAGGAGACCAAGGTATGAATGAGCACGCAAAGATCTCAGGTGGAATAAGCTACTTAATCTGAGCAACGTTCCTGGAGATGAGACTAGAGCAGCTTAACCATGATTCATGTGCTCCAAAATGTTAGTCTCTGGGGATAACTACAAGACATCCATCTTTACTCAAGTCAATCACCTTAAAAAGTTGCACAACTGCCTTTTTCATTTTTCAGAATGTGCAGTTTCTAATACCGTGACAGGAATGAACCCCATTCATAAGCCAGAGTACAAATAAGTTCAAGAAATTAGTACTGCTTCAGTCTTTGTTTGACAAAAGTGTTCTCAGTACTCACATAGTTGATATGGATGACATAGTTCATATGGATTACAAGGGTCCTAGAACCTTGGGGTGGGGGTGAGTGCCCCCGCAAACTTTCTACAGAATCATGGACTATGCCCTCACCTGACTTGTCTGCTGAAACAAACAGCAAAAAGATGCAGTGTGGGTAACAGCATTAACTGTGAAGCAAACAAAGAAAGGGACATGCAGTTTCTTGTTGCACTTGTCCACATTATGCCAACTTGTACTGCTAGTCAGTTTTATACTTATTGTTCAAAAAATGCCTGTTTGAAGCTACAAATGTTAAGAGGCAAACACATCCTGACTTAAGTAGTGTGTGTGTGTGTGTGTGTGTGTGTGTGTGTGTGTGTGTGTGTGTGTGTGTGTGTGTGTGTGTGTGTATACCTTGTTCTTGCAGAAAAGCATAACCTCAACTTCGCTGATTCTACAAAACATCCCTTACTTTTTCTGACATTCTGTCCTACTTCTCCCACTCCCAGACATTCATTTTTGCAAATTCTAGAAATGCTATCTTCCTCCTGTTTTGGTGCCCATTACTCAGATACGAATTCCTCCAGCTAGTATTTCACTACCAAAATCAAGGACTATAAAACAGAACTGTCATAAAAGTTAGTCCTGAAGTATGTTTTCTTAAATATAACAAAACCACAAATATAACAAAAACAATATGAAATACCACAAAGAAAAGGCCACTGATACAAAAGTGGAAATTTTTATAGTCACTTAGTACCTCGGCATAAAATGCCTTCCAAAAGTAAAACACATCACATTACATCAGTTTAAATACATCCACTAAATACCTTAATTAGCACTTAACACTCAATAAAACAATCAATTAATCAAATAACATATTTCCAATTATACTCTCTATTGAGCCAAAAGGCTCCAGAGTACCATATTTCAAAATAAACAGTTTCTTTTTGTAACAATTTATCTTTAACATTTATGTGTTCCCCAGGTAAAACTTCAGCCTTCTCCAAGACGCAACCTTTTAAATCATCAGGGTCAGAATTATGACAATATAAAAAGTGAGCATCCAAAGGGCTTTCTAATTTTTTTATTTCTAATGTCACATGTTCTTGTGTATTTTAAAACTTCTATAGGTTTCTCCTATATAATACAGGTTGCAGGTACATTTTGATGCATAAATAACTCCCTCTGTACAACAGGTTTAATAAAGTACAGTTGTGTACACTTACCATAAATGTAGATGTTCGAGTGTCTTCACTGTTGCAGTCATCACTGTAGGGTTCTTCCTGCCGGCAGGCAGCCCTCGGTCGGCCAGAATCCCAAAGTCTGGGTCCGGCGTTGGCTGTGCACTCACCCTCCCTGACGTCAGTGTGCCAGGGGTACAAAGCTCCCAGCCGACGCCATGTTCTCCAGTTTTTCTTGCCCCAGATGTCAGGTGCCCAAAAGTAAAGGCTAAAAGTAAAACAAAAATGTAACATACAAAAAACCCCATACCCTGTAGCAAATACACCTCACAAGAAGGGTGAAGCAGGGAACCACACCAATAAAAGTATAAGAGGGGACAGGAGGGTGGGTAACCCAGACAGCAACAGTAAAGACACTCTAACATCTACATTTATGGTAAGTGTACACAACTGTACTATGTTCATCATGTTTCACTGCTGCAGTCATCACTGTAGGGTTGAATAACAAAGCTGAGATAAAGGGTGGTGGTTATTGAGTAGAAGGGTCGGCTAGAAGGCCTTGCAAGACTGCAGAAGCAAAGCCTGCCCTAGACTTAGAATAAAGAGGGAGATTATAGTGCTTAGAGAAAGTATGCACTGAACTCCAAGTTGCAGCTTCCAAAATATCCTTGGTAGGTACTCCTCTGAGAAAGGCAGCTTAAGTAGCAGCAGCTCTGGTAGAGTGAGTCCTAATTTTTCCTGGGATTTGCTTTCCATGATGAGAGTAACAAAATCTGATTCCATGAGCAATCCATTTAGAAATGGTCTGTTTTGAAACAGCTTTGCCTTGGGAATTTGCTGCATAAGAAACAAACAGTTCTGCTTTCCTGATATCCTTGGTTCTGTCCAGGTAAAAGCAAAGCTGCCTGTGCATGTCCAAAGAATGCAAGATCCTCTCCCCCTTATTTTGTGGATTAGGGGAAAAAAGTTGGCAGGTGAACAGTTTGGTTTAAAGCCACTTTAGAAACCACTTTAGGCATGAAAGTAGGGTTAGTCCTTAAAGAAACCCTGTCTTGATGAAAAATAATGTAAGGTTCCACAGCCATGAGCGCTTGTAACTCCGAGACTCTCCTGGCTGAAGTTAAAGCTAGTAGGATAACAGTCTTCCATGATAAATACTTTATATCAGATGTAACAGCAGGCTCAAAAGGAGGCAGAGTAAGTATTTCCAGGACATAACTGAGGTCCCAGGCAGGAATGGGTGGAGTCCTAGGGGGCCTTAAATTCTTTGCTCCTCTGAGATATTGTTTCAGAAGTGGATGTGAAAAAACTGGAGGAGCTGTATTATAATGTGCAGAGATAGCAAAGGCATGTATTTTTATGGAGGAAAAAGATAAACCCTTATGCAACATATCCATTAGGTAATGTAAAATCAATGGAATATTTGGAATGTGAGGATCTGTTTCTTGAGCATGCATCCAGGTGCAAAATCTCTTCCATTTACCTGCAGAAGATTTCCTAGTGCTAGGCCTTCTGGCTTCTAAGATAACATCCATAACCTGTTTGGAAAGAGTAGGATTAATTATAGACCCTGAATAAACCAGGCTGCCAGGCTGAGAGTTTTGATACAAGAGTGCAGGACCTGGCCCTGATGTTGAGACAAACGATTTGGAATCTGAGGTAGAATCCAAGGAGGTTCCTGGGATAGATTTATCAGTGTTGAGTACCAAAATTGTTGAGGCCAATTAGGGGCTAGTAAGATCAGCTTTGGTTTGTCCTGTTTTATTTTTAATAACACCCTTGGTAGAAGAGGTAGTGTTGGAAAGGCATACCCCTAGAGGTTCCTCCAACTGAATGAGAGAGCATCCACTTTCCATGCTAGCTTGTGATATGTCCTTGTGCAAAAAGTCTGTAACTGGTAGTTGTGGGGAGATGCAAATAGATCTATGTCCGGGCAGCCCCAGGCTTCTGTAATAATCTTGAATATTTGGGTGTCTAGCATCCACTCGTGTGGGTCTGACAAGTTCCTGCTCAGGCTGTCTGCCAGAGTGTTTTGTTTCCCTGGCAGGAACTGAGCTTGTAGATCCACCTTGCAATATGTACCACATAACTGTGGTGTTGTCTGTCCATATCAGTAGCTGCCCTTGCTGTAAAAGATCCCTGAAAGCCAAGAGGACATTCTGCACAGCTAACATCTCTTTTAAATTGATATTTAGATGCTTCTGATCCTCTGTCCAAAAACCTTGCAGGCCTTTCCCCTGCAAATGGGCTCCCCATGCATAATCCGAGGCGTCCGTGGTTATCACTTGGTAGGCTGGAGGTAAACTGAAGGCTTTCCCTTTGTTTTGAAGACATGCCATGGTCCACCAATGGAATTCCTTTTGCAGGCAAGGCAAGACAGCAATCACGGTTTCCAAACTGTGACAATGCTGGGACCATACGCTTTTTAGGTACCATTGTATCTTCCTCATATTCAGTCTTGCATATGATACGAGTAGGATGCAGGAAGTCATGTAACCCAAAGCCTGCAGGAATTTTCTTGCAGTTAGCCGAGACATTAATGCCAGGCTTTTGAAAGTTGAAGCCAGCTGTAGTTGTTTTTCTGGCATCAGGAATGCCATCTGGGTTGTTGTGTTTAAAAGAGCACCCAGGAAAGTTATCTGTTGAGTGGGTGCCAAATTTGACTTTTTTACGTTCACAGTGAATCCCAGGTACTTGAGTAGATTCAGAACAAATTCCAGTTGCTGGAGTAAAATGTCCTTGCTGTCTGCTTGAATAAGGCAGTCGTCCAGATAAGGGTAAATCTGAATTCCCTTGAGTCTGCAGTAAGCTACTACTGCTGCCAGGCACTTGGTGAAGATCCTGGGTACAGTAGACAAGCCAAAGGGCAGCGCAGAGAATTGGTAATGTTTCGAGCCTGCCTTGAACCTGAGGTATCTTCTGCACTCCTGTCTGATAGGAATGTGTAGGTAAGCCTCCTTTAAGTCCAGTGTCACCATCCATGCATTTTTGTTCAACATTGGCAGGAGCTGCTGCAGAGTAAGCATCTTGAACTTTGGTATCTCCAGGAAAGTATTTAAGACTGACAGATCCAGGATGGGTCTCCAAGTATTTTGCTTTCTGGGAACTAGAAAGAGTCTTGAATAAAAGCCTTGTCCTGTCGCTGAATTTGGAACCAGTTCTATGGCCCTCATAGCCATGAGGGACTTCACCTGTTTTAATGCCTCTGCCCACTGAGTGTTTGGTAGGTCTGGCCATCCGTTTGGTTTTGGTAAGGTGTGAAAGTGGAATTTGTAACCTCTTAAAACTACATACAGAACCCACTCGTCTTGGGTTATGCAAGTCCAATTTCAGTGAAAAAGAGAAAGTTTTCCTCCCAGAGGAGCTTCCAGGAGAGAGGTTCCTGGAGCCATGCAGGGGGAGTCATTGAGCCGGTTTCCTATAAGGTTGAGACCTATCTTCTCCAGCCCTGGGGGTGGAAGCACTCCACTGTCTAGGTCTATAAGAGGTTTGTGCTTGGGCCTTCCCTCTGGGGCGCCTATATCTACCCCTCTGAGGCCTGGGAAAGGACCAATTTTTAGCTGGCCAATTTCTGCTAAATCTAGGAGGCTGAACTTGTAAGAAATCCTTAACTGTTTGCATGGATTTTGCCTTATCCTCCATTTTCTTTATAACCTCTTCAGCCTTAGACCCAAACAAAACATTATGTTGAACAGGAGCATCCAGTAATTTTGCTTTTACTTGATCAGGCAAATTTTGTTCCTTTAACCAAGCATGCCTTCTAATGACCGTGCCAGTGGCAGCCGCCCTGCAAGAGGCCTCCAAAGCATCAAAACCACAGTGTAAGGTATGTTTCCCCACCTGCTCAGTAGCATGCATCAAATCTTGTAATTCCTTATTGTCTGCACATGCAGAAATGGTACACAGTTTTTGTTTCATAACAGACAAAAGGTATTGCTGACATTTCAACATATGAAATTGACAATTTAAAGCCCTAATAGTTAAAGTAGCAGAAGTGTACACTTTTTTGCCCCATCTCGCTAAAGCTCTAGAATCCTTATCTGACAGAATAGGGTTCTTAGCAGTGGCGGCCTTAACACCCTTAGGACCCCGAGAAATGGTTTCTGGATCAGCAGTAGGATTTTTAAATAGAAACTGGTGGGAGTCAGGGACTCTGTAATATCTATCAGGCTTAGCAGGGGCCGGAGGAAAGGAGTCTGGGGTTAAATTAGACTCAGAAAAGACATCATCCACAATATCCAAAATAGGAGGAATAACCAGGGGTCTGTGTTGGGGAAGAAGGAAATCCCTAAGCCTTTTCTTAGATTCAGAGTACTCCTGTCCTTCCCAGTGAAAATGTTCCCTCATGTCATGTAAAGTTTCCCCAAAAGAATAATCTTCAGGAGGAGAAGCTAAAGGAATGGATTCCTCAGCATCAAAATCCTCATAAGGAGGGAAAGTATTATCCTGTTCAGAGGAAGACACTGAAGAGACAGACACCTGATCAGAGGATTCATAATCCAATTCTTGTCTTGGCCTTTTGTCTGGAGGGGGATGGGAACCCCTAATCATAGTTAGCAAGTCCTCCGCCATTTTAAGCATTTGTTTTTGAGATTTAGGTCCCGGATCAGAGGAGGCCTGGGCTTGAGTCTTTGTTTTAGAAGAAGTCTTTGTCTTTGCCTTTACCTGAAGCTGCGTAGGCCTGAAAACCCCCTTAGAAGCCGGTACCTGCACAGCGGCTCCAGACCCATCCGAGGGAGCATTATCCGAAGGCCTAGTTGGCTCCTCGTGGGAGTCAGTTTTGGCAAGCGGTTCTGTTATGGCAGATGACAGGGGCTGCGAAAGCGCCTCACTGATGACGGCCGAACCGGCAGCTGGCTCTGATTGTAAACTGTCATCTGATTTGGACCTTGGAGGCCTATCCTTATCCTTGCGCCTTTTATGAACTCCGGTAGTCGGAAGCGTGTCCGACGACATGTTATAATTAAATCGCCTCCCAAAGTAATGAAAGGCAAAATCATATCTCCGTTTAATCTACCACAAAGCCGACAACTAGCTACGTCATGGTCAGGGCCTAGACAAGGAATACAGTAAGACTGAAAATCCTTATGAGGTATTTGCTTCCCACATGAAATACAATTATTAACTTTTTCGGACATCAGTCTGGAGCAAGAAAAAAGTTTCCCCAACGGGGTACTTAGCTTTGAAAAGAAGAATGTCTTTGGTATGAAGCACCAAAAATAACAGGAGTCAGCCAACCGGCACTTGCAAACTGCTTCCACCGCGCGGCAAGAAAGACTGGAGAACATGGCGTCGGCTGGGAGCTTTGTACCCCTGGCGCACTGACGTCAGGGAGGGTGAGTGCACAGCCGACGCCGGACCCAGACTTTGGGATTCTGGCCGACCGAGGGCTGCCTGCCGGCAGGAAGAACCCTACAGTGATGACTGCAACAGTGAAACACGATGAACATCTAGGAATAAACTGCACTTAGTACCCTTTCTTTCATATATTAACAAAGTATTTGCAGACTGAATACTTATTGCAAGGAAAAGTCCCCTTTTTAACTATTATAGCTGTATTTATATTACTAGACGGGGGACAAAAGTGGATGTCCTTCAAGGATGCATCTGCAGTCATAACATATGGGTTGTCCTGCCTCAGGCAGCCCTTCGGTCGGCCGGATTCCAAAGTCTGGGTCTGGCCTCGGCTGATGTCGCACCTTCCCTGACGCCAGAGCGTCTGGGGTATAAAAGCATCAGCCGACGCCATTTTCCTCAGTCTTTCTTGCCGCGCGGTGCCCGAAGCAAAAGCTGTTCGCAAGTGCCGGTCGGTCAGATCCAGTGATTTCAGCTACCGAAGACTTTGAAAAAGCTAAGTACCCCATTGGGGACTCTTTCTTGCCTCAGCCGATGTCAGATAAAGTAAATAATTGTTTAACTGGTGGGAAACAAATACCTCATAAGGATTTCCATTCCTACTGCCTTCCTTGCTTTGGCCCAGACCACGACGTATCGTCCTGTTCAGCCTGTGCTTCCTTCAACCGACGAACTCTTAGACGTCGGTCTGAGTTTGCAGAGGAATTTTTTGGGGCTAGTTTTGCATATAAAATGCCGTCGGAGACTCAGACATCACATTTGGTGAAAAAACGGAAGGACAAGGACAGACACTCGCGGCCCGCGGTTTCGGCTGAAACCCCGGTAAGGCTTACCGCGAGTGTCTCGGTTTCGGCCGAAACAGAGTCCTCGGAGATTCCTTCATCCGAATCCACTCAACCGACCACCGCGGCCCGGGAGGCTATGTACCACCATGTCTTTTAGGTTTCTAGCCCACTTATAAGAAACTTTAACTTGCCTAGGCAACAAATGGCATAATTCCTTGTCTCTTAGTAACATGGGCCAAAACTGTTTTACATATCGCACAATTTTATTTGTAAGTGTATTAAAGGTAGTAACAAAATCAATTTCCTTTTGAGTTTGTCTACCCAAAGCCCTATTACCACTCTTTCCAGTGGCATAACAGTCTAGATTTTTGAAATAAGACCTATCAATATTTTTATCTTGTCCATTTCTTATTCTAAATACTTTAGCCTTGGCCTCAGCCATCTGTTGCTTATCATAACCTCTATTGAGAAACATTTGTTCAGCTATTTTTATTTGTTTCTGACTTAAAAATTTCATCATTACTGCATAATCTGTGAATTCTCAAAAATTCATTATAAGGCAAGACAGCTAGCAAATGTTCAGGTTGGCAACTATTACTACATAGGAACTGATTCCTATATGCAAATTTATTATATAAAGAAAAGTAACAATCTTGGACTGACAGTTTTGAGAAATGCATGGTGCTATATATCGTAATCAATAATCATAATAAACTATATAAGTTTAGATGGAGGCAGCTTTAAGTCACAGAACAGGCAACAATACTTGGGTGGTTAGAACTGCAACACTAAACCATAAGGCAGGGCGACACAAAAGACAGAATATAAGTTTAGCAGGATGTTGGACTGCATCTCCAACAGAGCAGATTCCAATGACAATGAGGTAGTTCTACCACTCTATATGTTAGGAATAATACTGCATTTGTCATGCCGCATCCACTTCTGGGGATCACCTAGGTAAAGGGCAAAAAAACATGGGTGTAGTTAGGAATTTTCTGAAAAATACTTTTTGCTATGTGCTATAACTGATTTACTTGATTGGAATATTTATCATTGTTTATGGTTATACCTTTTATTACTTGTTTTCCACCAGAAAGTAAAGTTGTGTACACTTACCATAAATGTAGATGTTCAAGTGTACTCACTGTTGCAGTCATCACATTTGGGTTATCTGCTTGCAGTAGGCCCCAGTCGGCCTGATTAACAAAGTCTTGGATCCTGCGTCGGTTGTTGTCCCTTCTTCCATGACATCAGGGGTATAAAACATGCAACCGACGCCTTACATCAGTTTTTCTTGCCCCAAATGTTAGGTGCCCCTCTAACGGGAAGCAATTACATCTATAAATATACAAGGTTATACCTCCAGCAAAAAAGCAAATACATCAAAAAGCTTTTGAGCATAGTAAAGGAGAGCAGAGGTAACGCCAAAAGTAGTAAGGGGGCTGAAGGGAGGATAACCAGGACTGCAACAGTGAATACACTCGAACATCTACATTTATGGTAAGTGTACACAACTGTACTATGTTCTTCATGTTTCACTGTTGCAGTCATCACATTTGGGTAGATTCCCAAAGCTAAGGATGGGACGAAGAATTTAGATAGCATTAGGACCAGCTATAAGGCCCTGCACAATTGCAGTGGCAAAGCCAGCTCTGGAATTAGAGAAAATTGGCAGATAGTAATGCTTGGTGAAAGCATGTACAGAACTCCAGGTAGCAGCTTCTAGGATGTCCCTGGTAGGGATGCCTCTGAGAAAGGCTGTAGAGGTAGATGCAGCCCTGGTTGAGTGGGGTCTGATCCTCTGTGGGATAGACTTTCCATGGTGCTTCTGTCAGAAATGAATGCAATGGCCTATCCGTTTGAAAATGGTTTGCTTTGAAATAGCTTTCCTCTCTGTCCCTGCAGCAAATGCCACCAGCAGTTGTTCAGATTTCCTTTGAGGTTTAGTCCTGTCCAAGTAGGATCCAAGTTGTCTGTGCACATCTAATGAGTGCAGTATTCATTCCCCTTTGTTCTATGGATTAGGAAAGAAGGTTGGCAAATGAATGGACTGATTAAGGGTCACACTGGATACCACCTTGGACATGGAGGGATTGGTCCTGAGGGACACCCTGTCTGCATGAAAGATGATGAAAGGCTCCACTGCCATGAGGGCCTGTAATTCAGACACCTTCTTGCTGAAGTGATTGCTAAAAGAAAAGCTGTTTTCCAAGAAAGGAATTTTAAGTCTGCAGTAGCAGCTGGCTCGAAAGGGGGAAGAGCGAGTTTCTCCAATACAAAGTTAAAGGTCCCAGGCTGGATTTGGAGCTCTCCTGGGTGGTCATACATTTTTGGCCCCTCTGAGGAACTGCATGAGCAGTGGATGAGAGAAGAGGGGAGGTTCTGTGTTATAATGAGCTGAAATGGACGAGGCATGAATTTTGATGGAGGAGAAAGACAGGCCCTTGTGAAGCATCTCAGTTAAGTATTGTAAAATCTGAGCACTGCTGTACTCATCCCTTGAGAATGGTTCCAGGCACAGAATATTTTCCATTTTTCAGCATAAGATTTTCTAGTACTAGGCCTCCTTGCCTCTAAAATAATATCCATCACTGGTTTACTGAGGGATGGTAATGAAGAAATTAGGTAATTAGCCAGGCTGCTAGGTTCAGTGTTTGAAGCTGAGGGTACAGAATCTGGTTCTCCTGCTGAGACAATAGGGTAGGAGTCTGAGGCAGGTGCCATGGGGCCAACAGTGACACACTGCGCAAGAGGGGGTACCAGTGTTGGCATAGCCAGTCTGGTGCAATCAAAATCGTCCTTGGTTTGTTTTGTTTGATCTTTAGTAGTACTTAGGTTTAGAACAGAGCATTCACTTTCCATGCTTGTTTGTGGGGAGTCCTTGTGCAAAATTTGTCCAATTGATAGTTTTGGGGGGAAGCAAACAGGTCTATATCTGGACTCCCCCATTTGCTTGTCAACAAGTTGAAAATCCTTTGTTCCAATTTCCACTCGTGTGGCTCCATGATATTTCTGCTTAGTTCGTCTGCCAGTGTATTTAGTTTTCCTGGCAGGAATTGAGGTGTAGATGTACTTGGTAGCTCAGGGTTGTGTTCCACAATGCCATGGCTAGTCTGCAGAGGGGATAAGAATGTGTACCCCCTGCTTGTTTATTTACCACATAACAGTGGTGTTGTCAGTCTTTACCATTAATTGTCCTGGAAGAATGTGGTCCTTGGAGGCTGTCAGAGAATTCTGTACAGCTAACATTTCTTTTTGATTGATATGCAGGTGCATTTGACTTGGGTTCCATTTGCCCTGAATGCACTTCCCTGCCAGGTGTGTCCCCCATGCATAGTCTGATGTGTCTGTTGTTAGGGTTTGGACGGCAGGGGGTAGTGTGAATGGTAGTCCCTTGTTTTGTTGGCAGGCCTCTGCCCACCAAAGGAACTCTAGGCTTAGGCAAGTTATGATAGGAATCATTGCTTCTAGATCCTGAGAATGTTGACACCATAGGCTTTTTAGATACCATTGTAGTTTCCTCATATGCAGTCTTGCATATGGAATTAGAAGAATGCAGGAGGCCATGAACCCCAAGGCCTGTAGTATTTGCCTTGCAGACAGCAGGGTTTTTGTGGCCACTTGTTTGAAGTAGGTTGTCAAATGAATTTGTTTCTCTGGCATGAGGAAAGCTATCTGAGAAGTTGTATTCAAAGCTTGCTCCCAGGAATATAATTTGTTGACAGGGTACCAGGTGTGATTTCTTTTCGTTTATGGTGTACCCCAGACAAGTTAGCACCCTTTGTACAAAGGCCAGATGATTCAAAAGTATGTCCTGGCTTTCTGCCTGAATTAAGCAATCGTCCAGGTATAGGTATATTTGAATATTTCTTTGCCTGCAAAATGCAATGACTAGAGCTAGGCACTTTGTGAATACCCTGGGCGCAGTAGATAAGCCAAAGGGCAGTGCAGAGAATTGATGGTGCATGTAGCCTGATTTGAACCGTAGGTATCTTCTGCAAGATTCCCTGATTGGGATGTGCAGGTATGCTTCCTTTAAATCTATTGTTGCCAACCAGGCATCTTTGCCTAGCATAGGGAGTAACTGGCGAAGAGTCAGCATCTTGAATTCTGGAATCACCAAAAAGGTGTTTAGAGTAGACAGGTCCAGGATAGGATGCCATGAATGGTCTTTTCTAGGTACCAGGAAAAGTCTTGAGTAGAAACCTTGTCCCTTTTCCTCTTCTGGTACCAAAAGAATAGCCCCCATGCTTAAGAGAGAAAGTACTTGTTTTGGGACCTCTGCCCACTGATTTGGGGGTAGATCTGATCACCCGCTTGGTGTTGGTAACGAGTGGAAGTGAAATCTGTATCCCTGGGACACTATATTTAAAACCCATTTGTCCTGGGTAATGAGTTCCCAGTTCTTTGCATGAAGAGCAATCTTTCCCCCCAAAGGGGCAGTCAGTTGAGAAGTGCTTGGCAGTTTTAAAAAGAAGTCATTGAGACAGTTTACCATAGGGGGGAGTTTTATTACTCCCATATTTGGAGAGTGGAGGCCCCTCTCTACTTAGTCCTGTGCATACCCTGGGACTGAAGCCTGGGAGCTCTGCTGGATCTGGGTTTGGAATGAGAAGGTCTGGAAGAGGCAGGAAAGGACCAATTCTTGGAAGGCCAATGCCTTCTAAACCTTGGAGGTTGTACTTGTAAAAAATCTTTTAACAGTTTGCATATATTTAGCTTTTTCCTCCATCTTTTTAAGAACTTCTTCTGCCTTGTTGCCAAACAGGTGGTCCTGGTTTAAGGGATCATCCAGTAATTTCGCTTTAACATGATCTGGCTTTACCATGATCTGGCAAGGATTGCTCCTTAAGCCAAGCATGCTTTCTAAGTACAGACCAAGTTACAGCAGCCCTGCAAGATGCCTCTAGTGAATCAAAACCACATTGCAAAGTATGTTTTCCAACTTGTTCAGCTGAATGCAGTAAATCCTGTAAATCCTTATTTTCAGCACAATCAGGAATCAACATAATTTTCTGTTTAAGCAATCCAATAATATGCTGCTCATACTTTAACATATGAAACTGTCAGGTTAAGGCCCTAATGGCCAAAGTTGCAGAAGTGCATACCTTCTTACCTCATCTATCCAGCGCCCCGGATTCTCTATCAGAGGGGGTAGGATTTTTGGCAGTAGTAGCTTTAATGCCCTTGGGTCCCTGGGAAATGGTCTCAGGATCCGCAGTACGATTTTTAAAAAGGAACTTGTGAGAGTCAGAGACCCTGTAATATCTATCAGGTTTTCTGGGAGCAGGAAGTAAAGTGTCAGGGGCCATGCTAGATTCTGAAAAGACATCAACAATATCCAGTACAGGAGGTATGGCTAAAGGCCTGTGCTGGGGGCAGGAGTAAGAAATCCCTAAGCCTCTTTTCAGAATCAGAGAAATCCTGACTTTTCCAACGAAAATGCTCCCTGAGAGTATGCAAGGTTTCACCAAAATAAAAATCCTCTGGGGGGGAAGCAGAGGGAATAGAGTCCTCAGCATTAGAATCCTCATAGGTAGATAAGGGTAAATCCTGGTCATCAGAGGAAACAGAAAATTCAGAATCCCGATCAGAAGTATCATAAGCAAACTCAGTCCTAGGTCTCTTAGAGGGGGAAGGTTGGCTTCCCCTGATTAAAACAATAAGGTCTTCAGCCATTCTTATCATTTGTTTTTTAGGCATAGAGGCCTGACCATGCGGTCTGGGCATCAGTTTTCTAGGCATGGTTCGAGTTTTTGGCCTTGAAGAAGATGGCGTTGGTTTAATACGCAAGTCAGTAGGCCTGAATACACCCGCAGTAGCTGGTGCCTACACAGCAGCTCCAGACCCATCCAAGGTAGAGACATCTGCAGGTTCCACAGTTGAAGCATCTCGCAGCATACCGGACTCCGAATGGGTCTCAGTAGAGGCCTGCGAATCTGAAGTAGCGGGTATCAGGGGCTGCAAAAGCGCCTCAATGAGTACCAGCAGAATGGCGACTAGCTTAACGGAAGGGTCGTCTGCAGTTTTGGACCTATGCATCCTTTATCCTTACGTTTTTTTTCAGAAGATCGGTAGTCGGATGGCTTAACGAAGCCATTTCGGAGTACGGATACCAAAATAATTTGCTGCAAAGATAGCCCGACAACGAATAGTTTGGAGGTTGAACAAGACACAAAACCGACTGCGAGGGATGTCGTGGTCTGGGCCTAAGCAAGAAATGCAGTACGAATGAAAATCTTTATGAGGTATTTGATTTCCACAGGTAAGACAATTGTTAACTTTTACTGACATCAGTTGGAGCAAGAAAAAAAGATCCCCAACAGGGTATTTATCTTTTTTTGGAGACTTCGGTTCTGAAACTCAAACGAAAATTTCAGAAGTCGGCTGACCGGCACTTGTGAACTGCTTCTGCTTCCGGCACCGCACGGCAAGAAAGACTGGTGTAATGGCGTTGGCTGAATGTTTTATACTCCTGACGTCATGGAAGAAGGGACAGCAGCCGACACAGGACCCAAGACTTTATTAACCAGGCCAACTGAGAACTACTGCAAGCAGATAACCCAAATGTGATGACTGCAACAGTGAAACATGAAGAACATCAAATGGTGGCTAAATGATTTTTTCAAAAGCCTACATTTTCTACTATTGAAGCAGTCTGCATTTGTGGGACAGGTCTGGCATTTGGTATACAATTCCAAAAAATTCTGACTATGCCTTTAAAAACAAAGATGCTAAGAAAAGGTACAAAAAAGTTGCAGGATAGTAAAAGGGATTGAAGAGAAGTCACATGAAAAAGGCTAGACAGTGCATAGTTGTTCTTGCTGGAAAAGAGGATTGGAATGGTTAATATGATCTGGGATCCACAATGCTATTAAGATGCTATTAAGTAGAAGGATAGGAAAATGAAGATGTCCTGCTTTTCAATCTCAAGGGTCAAGATCCAACTGACACCCTTTCTGTGAAATAATGCTTTCCTTTGTCCAAAGAAAGCCGACACACAGACTAGATACAGCACCTTTCTTCTTCTGACGCATTAAGTGTGGATGTATGCATGTAAGAATAAATCAACCAACAAACAGACTGGAAATAAAGGAGAACTGCAGCTACAAATTGCACATCATCTGTAGGGAAACATGAAACAAGACATCCAGTATTGTGGTCCATACATGAATGTGGACTGGACCATATTTTGTAAAGTAGTGAAAATGACAGCTTGTGGGTCATGTAGTCTGCAGTTCAACATGGTTTGATGCAATATGCTGTGCTGTCTACAGATAATAATACTAATGCTACTACTGACTACCAATAATAATAATAAAATAATAATAATAATAATAATTTAAACAATTTTTCTGCATCATTTTGTGGAAAAATGAGTTAAAGAATACACATTGAAATCAACAACTAGAGAAGGGAATAAGACAGGATATCATTGTATGTGGTTCAGAGTGTTTGGTAATCTGTAAATTAAAATGAACGTGCATGCTTATATGCCTGTATGCCTTACAAGAAAAACATGTTTTGGTTTCTGATACCAACAAAGCCACAAAACCTAGCTATCATGTTTTGGTTTCTGATACCAACAAAGCCACAAAATCTAGCTATCAAGGTGCATGTGATCAATAACTGGACGTCTAGGTGCGTTAGACATACAGCATGCAGTAAAAGGAACTAAAGTTCTGATGCAGTAATTGAAAAAAGAACAGTTGTGTAAAATCTTACCATAACCATAGACGTCCTTCTCTTCCATGTTGCAGTATTCTAGGTGTGGGATTTCATGCCCTCAAGCGACTGTTACGTTGGCTCCTATACAAAAGCTTCAGCTTGGCTGTTGCAGTGTGTGTGGGACGTCACATGTAGGGCAATAAACCAGGGGCTTTAAATGTGACGTCCGCACTTACATTCCTCAGAACATAAAGGCCAGCAGGCAGAGAAGAAGGGCCAGCAGTAGGAATGCCAGTTGTTTCTAGGTGTGTGACTTGGAGACCTACTGTAATGTAGGTAGTACAGGTAAGGAATAGGACCTGGGGGGAATTGGTGGGCGGGAAGGAATACTGCAACATGGAAGAAAAGGACATCTATGGTTATGGTAAGATTTTACACAACTATTCTATGTCCTTCTATTCCTATCTTGCAGTATTCTAGGTGTGGGAGCGTACCAAAGCTTATGGGGATGAGAGGGTGGTGGTAGATGAAGAGGGTTCTACAAGACCCTGAGGATTGCCCTGGCGAATCTGGTCTTAGCTCTGGAAACTTAGTTCAGTTTGTAATGCTTGGTGATAAGTGTGGATAGCGGCCCAAGGAGCTGCTTCCAAAATGGATGCTGTGTCTAGGCCCTTCATGAAGGTCTTTGAGGTGGCCACAGCTCTAGTGGAATGGGCCTTGATTCCCCCTGGAGGTTCCTTTCCATGGAGGGAGTAGCAGAAGCAAATAGCTTTCCTGATCCAGCATGCGATGGTTTGCTTGGAGACTGCCTTGTGCTCAGGGCTCTTGGGTGGAAGTAGAGAAAAAGTTGGTTAACTTTTACCTGGACAAGACCATCAGGAAGCTAAGTTACCTGTGCACATCCAGGGAGTGCAGAATCCTCTCCCCTTCGTTAGAGGGTGAGGGGAAGAAAGTGGGTAGATGAATGGATTGGTTGAGAGAGAGGTCACCTTAAGCATACAGGAGGGGTTGGTTTGCAGGGACACCTGTCTTTGTGGAAGATGGTGTAGGGGGAAGACAGGCCATTAAGCATGGAAGGGCTGTGGCTGACTAAGTTTGCGGACGACTGCAAACTGGGTGCTATAATAGAGTCTCTGGCTGACATGGAGATTCTCCAGAAGGGCCTAAATGAGACATGCATGGTGTCAAAGCCATGGTCTCAAGCTAAATGCAAAAAAAAAATGTGCAGTAATCCCCTTTGGAAAAAACAGAGTACCCGCAAACTACAACATAGGAGGTAATCCCCTGAAATCTGAAGAAGAAATAAGGGCTCTAGGGACCCAAGTAGATAGCCAGCTTTCCTTTGATAACCATGTTGCCAAAGTGGTTAGAAAATCCTTCTATGTGACCCATCTGATCATGAAAGGGTTCGCATCAAGATCCAAGGATGTAATGGTGCCCCTCTACTCTTCCCTCATCAGACCCATTATTGAGTACAATGTACCAATTGGAATGTACCTGGCTAGACATCTCCAGCAGCTGCAGAGACCACAGAGGTACCTAACCAAGAGAATTACTGGCCTCAAACAGTTGCCCCCTATGCAGCACGATTGAAAAAGCTAAGACTGTTCTCTGTTGCATACCGCTTTCTCAGAGGCGATCTCTGTCTAACGTACAGAGCCATGTCCAACCCAGAATTGTTGAACATGCTCCATCTTAGCAAAACCAAATCTACTCGAGCTACATGCTCTAGGGATATAAACCTCAACACAACAATGAATAGAACATGCTGGAGGGATAGATTCCCTTCGCAGAGACTTCCCTTACTATGGAACAGGGTCCCAATCTACATAAAACAGAGCCCCTCACTATCACTCTTCAAGAGGAACCTTGATGAGTGGATAGGTAACAGAAAGTTCACACCGGGGATCACACCAACAGCACTACTAGATAGGGGCCAAGGGGACTAGCTGCTAGTACAAGGGTGTAGGGAACTACTAAAGGGGTGGTGAATACCACACAATGTGGCTGGCCTAGCTGCTAGTACAAGGGTGTAGGGAACTACTAAAGGGGAGGTGAATACCACACAATGTGGCTGGGCTAGTATATGCCTTCGGGCAGATAGCTCAGTACCAACCTATGAACCTATTAAGGCCTGCAATTCTGACACTCTTTTGGCTAATGTGATGGCCACCAGCAGGACCATCTTCCATATGCACATCTGTAAGGAAGAAGGCCCAGCTGGTTGAAAGGGGTGCTGGGTTAATTTCTAAGATGTAGTTAAGGTCGCAAGGCGGGGGGATACGTTTCCTAGGTGGACTCATGTGCAAGACCCCTTTAAGAAAGAGCTTTACCTCGAGCCTGGCAAGCAAGGGGGGTTCCAGGGGCAGGCAGGCTGATATGGCAGAGAGGTGTACTTTTACAGAAGAATAAGAAAGCCCACTCTATCAATTGACACAGGTAGTTTAGAACCAGGGGAACCTCAGCAGAGCTGGGGTCCCTTCTCTTGTTCAGACACCATTTTGGAAATCTTTCCTACTTAGCCAGGTAAGATTTTCTGGTGGTAGGTTTCCTTGCCTCCCTTAGGACTGAAAGCATGTCCACTGAGTAGTGGTGTCTGAAAGGGATCAAAAGTTTATCACCCACAGAGTCAAAGACAACATCTGTAAGTGTGGGTGTAGGAGAGTTCCTTTGTCTTGTATCAGTAGGTCCACCCTGTAGGGTAAGTTGAAGTGACTGCCCTTGACTAGTTTGTGAAGTAGGGGGAAAGTACAGTTTTGTACCTACCATAAATGTAGATGTCTGATAGGTATGCATCTGCAGTCATAACATATGGGTTGTCCTGCCTCAGGCAGCCCTTCGGTCGGCCAGATTCCAAAGTCTGGGTCTGGCCTCGGCTGATGTCGCACCTTCCCCGACGTCAGAGCGTCTGGGGTATAAAAGCATCAGCCGACGCCATTTTCCTCAGTTTTTTTTGCCCCAGATGCCAGGTGCCCTCTAGGAAGGCTAAATTTGGAGAAATGCAATAGAATTCCAAACATTTGCAAAATTATATATATATATATATATATATATATATATATATATATATATATATATATATATATGTATATGTATATACACACACATGGATATACAAACAAATACACCATAATAGATTCCCCCAGCTAGCTAAAAGAGGGGTAAACACCCTAGGGATACCACAGAGGGGTAGGAGGGAGGGTAAACCTGACTGCAGATGCATACCTATCGGACATCTACATTTATGGTAGGTACAAAACTGTACTATGTCCTTCAAGGATGCATCTGCAGTCATAACATATGGGTAGAATACCATAGCTAATCTGGGGGAGGAGGCACTAAGAAAAGGATGGTGTAGTTAAGATCCCCTGCAGGACTGCAGTAGCAAAGCCTGCTCTGGATCTGGAGTATAAAGGTAGATTGTAATGTTTGGTAAATGTATGCATGGAGCTCCAAGTAGCAGCTTCTAAAATGTCCTTGGTAGCCACCCCTCGTAGGAAGGCTGTAGTTGTGGCCGTGGCCCTTGTGGAATGAGGCCTGATGTTTGCAGGAACTGACTTTCCATGAAAGGAGTAACAAAATCGAATGCAATTTCCTATCCATTTTGAAATTGTCTGTTTGGAAATTACTTTTCCTTGCACCCCAGCAGCATATGCTACCAATAGTTGGTCAGTTTTTCTGCTACTTTTAGTTCTGTCCAAGTAGTAGCGTAGTTGTCTGTGTATATCCAGGGTGTGCAGAAGTTTTTCCCCTCTATTCTGTGGATTTGGGAAGAATGTAGGCAAGTGAATAGCTTCGTTCAAAGATACCCTAGATACCACCTTTGGCATAAAAGTAGGATTAGTTCTTAGTGTAACTCTGTCCTGATGGAAGATAAGAAATGGCTGTACTGCCATTAATGCTTGTAACTCAGATACTCTTCTTGCTGAAGTTATTGCCAGAAGGAATGCAGTTTTCCAAGACAGAAACTGGAGATCCGCTGATGCTGCTGGTTCAAAGGGAGGAAGTGTTAGTTTCTCCAAGACAAAGTTGAGATCCCAAGCAGGTAAAGGGGGTTTTCTTGGAGGTTTGATATTTTTGATCCCTCTCAGAAATTGCTTGAGGAGAGGGTGTGAGAAGATAGGTGGATCCACATTGTATTCTGCTGAAATTGCTGAGGCATGAATCTTAATGGAAGAATAGGAAAGGCCATTGTGGAACAGTTCTGCTAAGTATTCCAGAATATGTGTGTCATGCTTGCCACTGTCACATCTAAGCCTTTTGATGTGTTCCAGATGAAAAATCTTTTCCATTTAGCTGAGTATGTCTTCCTTGTGGAAGGCCGGCGAGCTTCCATGATAATGTCCTTCACTGTCTGTGATAAAACATTTTGTTTTGGATTTAAGGGATTTTCCAGGCAGTTAGCTGCAATGTTTTTAAGTTGGGATGCATGATCTTGAAATTGTTCTGCGTCAGAAGAGGCCATAGGGGGAGAGGCCATGGTTTTGCCTGTGACATGCTCCTCAATAGTGGATACCAGTGTTGCCTTGGCCAGTCTGGAGCTATCAGAATCACTCTTGGCTGTTCCTCCCTGATCTTCAGTAGAACCTTGTACATTAAAGGGAGAGGTGGGAAGGCATATACTTTTAGAGCTTTCCAGCTGAAAGAGAGAGAGTCCACCCTCCATGCTTGTGGGTGGTATGTCCTTGAGCAGAATGTCTTCAGTTGATGGTTGAGGGGGAAGGCGAACAGATCTATCTCCCATGCTCCCATGCCTTTGTTATGAGTTGGAAGATGTCTGGGTGCAGCATCCATTCGTGTGCATCCATGGTAGTTCTGCTTAAGCTGTCTGCCAGTGTATTTTCCTTTCCTGGCACGAACTGGGACTGCAGTTGGATATTGGGTTTCAGGCATAGCTCCCATAGATTCATAGCCAGCCGGCATAGAGGGTAGGAGTGTGTGCCTCCCTGCTTGTTTATGTACCACATGACCGTGGTGTTGTCTGTCCTTATTAACAGGTGGCCTTGATGGAGGAAGGGTATGAAAGCTTCGATTGCATGCATCACTGCCAGAATTTCCTTTTGGTTTATGTGGATGTGTAGCTGTCTTTGAGGCCATTGGCCTTGGATACATTTGCCCTCCATGTGTGCTCCCCATCCTCGGTCTGAAGCGTCCGTGGTGATGGTTTGTTTTGTTTTTGGTTTGTTGAAAGGCAACCCTCTGTTGGACTGGCAGGCCTGAGCCCACCACAGGAATTCCTTTTGAAGGCAAGGAATGATTGGTATCAAAGTTTCCAAACTGTGACTGTGTTGAGACCATACACTCCTTAGATACCACTGTAATTTTCTCATATGCAGCCTGGCCTGTGGTATCAGAATTATGCAGAATGCCATGTAACCCAGGGCCTGCAGGATTTTCCTTGCAGTAAGCTGAGCTTGTCTTGTCAGATTCATGAAGTAATCTGGAAGTTGTTTTTGTTTTTCTTCTGTGAGAAAGGCCATTTGGGTGGTTGTGTCTAGATCCGCACCCAGAAAGGTTATCCTTTGGGATGGAACCAGTCTTGATTTTTGGATGTTGACTGTGTATCCCAATGCCTGTAGTAGGCAGATGGCATAGGCCAAGTCTTTTATCAAATTTACCTTGTTGTCCGTTTGTATAAGGCAGTCGTCCAGATAAGGGTAGATTTGAATCCCCTGAAGTCTGCAGTGTGCAATTACTGATGCCAGGCATTTCGTGAATACTCTGGGCGCAGTAGATAAGCCAAAGGGCAATGCTGAGAATTGATAATGCTCTGATCCTGCAAGAAATCTGAGGTGTCTTCTGCATTTTGGTCGAATAGGGACGTGCAGGTATGCCTCCTTGAGATTTAGAGTCACCAGCCAAGACTCCTTGCCCAACATGGGAAGAAGTTGCTGTATGGTCAGCATCTTGAATTTTGGCACAATGAGGAAAGTATTCAGTGCGGACAGGTCGAGAATAGGCCTCCATTGATTTTCTTTTCTTGGTACAAGGAATAGTCTGGAGTGAAATCCTTGGCCTTGTTCTGAAAGTGGTACTTTTTCTATAGCTTTCATTTGAAGCAAGTTGTTGATCTGCTTTAAAGCCTCTGCCCTCTGATTTGGTGGTAGGTTTGGCATTCCGTTTCTTTTTGGCAAAGTGTGGAAGTGGAACCTGTATCCTTTGTCTATTATTTGCAGTGTCCATGTGTCCTTTGTAATATAATGCCAATTTTTTGAGAATAAAGCAAGCTTTCCGCCCAAGGGTGCTTCCAGTTGAGCCCTGGTGGGCGGAATCAGAGTAAAGTCATTGAGCCTGTCCTGGTGTAGTAGTTGTTGTTGCTGCTGTTGCACTACCTCTCTGGTTGGCAGGTTGCCACTGACGGCCTCTGTAAGAGCCCCTAGATTGGCCTCTGCCTCTGGGGCATCTGTTCCTGCCTCTCTGGGCTCTATCCGAGTCTGGAAAGGACCAATTCTTAGTAGGCCAGTTTCTGCTGAATCTCGGTGGTTGTACTTGTAGGAAATCCTTAACTGTTTGCACAGATTTTGCCTTTTCTTCATACTTTAAGACCTCCTGAGCAGAGGAGCCAAATAAATTTTGTTTCTCCATTGCAGCATCCAGGAGTTTAGCTTTAACATGGTCTGGCAAAGATTGTTCCTTCAGCCAGGCATGCCTACGAATAACTGCCCCAGTCATAGCTGACCTAAATGAAGCCTCCAATGCATCATAACCACACTTTAAGAAATGATTACTAACCTGCTGTGAGTTGTGTACCAAATCCTGAAGGGATTTACGGTCAAGGGGCTCAGGAGAAGAAAGCTTCTTGTTCAGTTCATCTAACAAATACTCTTGGTACTGTATCATATGAAATTGACAATTTAGTGCCCTGACGGAAAGAGTTGCAGAAGTATATACCTTCTTTCCCCATCTCTAAAGCTCTAGACTCTCTTTCAGAAGGTAGAGGATTTTTGGCAGTGGCAGCCGCAACCCCTTTAGGGCCCAGAGTAATAGTTTCTGGGTCTGCAGAATGGGCTTTATAAAGATGGAAATGAGAATTCGGGACTCTGTAGTATCTATCAGGTTTGGCAGGGGCCGGGGGGAAGAGTATCAGGGGCTGTACTGACATCATGGTACACATCATCAATTACATTCAGAACAGGAGGTATAGCTAAGGGCCTATGCTGAGGCAAATGTAAAAAGGTCCTTAATCTTTTTCTAGAATCAAAGAATTCCTGACCTTGCCATTGAAAATGCAATCTCATGGAGTGTAGAGTCTCACCAAAGGAAAACTCTTCAGGAGGGGAGGCCGAAGGGATAGATTCTTCAGCATCAGAATCCTCATAGGGCGAAAAAGCCTCCTCCTGGTGGTCTGACAACTCAGAACCATCCGTGGACTCATCTGAAGAGTGTGGGTCAGAAGGCTCAGTCCTGGGCCTTTTGTCTGGTGGAGGGTGAGAGGCCCTGTCCGGGTGAGGTTGTGAACCTCTAATTAAAGAAATAAGGTCCTCTGCAAGGCTGAGGATCTGAGTACTAGAGGAAGGCCTCTGGGAGGTAGTCTTGGGAGGCAAAGCTTTAGAAGGTTTAGCAGCTTTAGCCCTGGAGAAGGCCTTAATGGACATGGAAGCAGGGGGCCTAGCTGCCCCACGTGCAGGAGTAGATATGTCCAAAGGAATGGTGTCGGACATATCCTGGACACTGGTTTCGGTAGGTAGCCGACTCAGCCGGGGCCTCCCGGGCCGCGGTGGTTAGTGGATTCGGATGAAGGAATCTCCGAGGTCTCTGTTTCGGCCGAAACAGAGACACTCGTGGTAGGCTTTACCGTGGTTTCAGCCGAAACCGCGGGCCGCGAGTGTCGGTCCTTTTCCTTCCGTTTTTTCACCAAATGTGATGTCGGAGTCTCCGATGGCATTTTATATGCAAAACTAGCCCCAAAAAATTCCTCTGCAAACTCCGACCGACATCCAAGAGTTCGTCGGTTGAAGGAAGCACAGGCTGAACAGGACGATACGTCGTGGTCTGGGCCTAAGCAAGGAAGGCAGTAGGAATGGAAATCCTTAGGAGGTATTTGTTTCCCCACAAGTTAAACAATTATTTACTTTATCTGACATCGGCTGAGGCAAGAAAGAGTCCCCAACAGGGTACTTAGCTTTTTCGAAGTCTTCGGTAGCTGAAATCACTGGATCTGACCGACCGGCACTTGCGAACAGCTTCTGCTTCGGGCACCGCGCGGCAAGAAAGACTGAGGAAAATGGCGTCGGCTGATGCTTTTATACCCCAGACGCTCTGACGTCGGGGAAGGTGCGACATCAGCAGAGGCCAGACCCAGACTTTGGAATCCGGCCGACCGAAGGGCTGCCTGAGGCAGGACAACCCATATGTTATGACTGCAGATGCATCCTTGAAGGACATCCAGTGCTGCCTTGGCCAGTAGGGAGTCACTAACACGACTTTTGGTTTGTCCCTCTGAATTTTCAGGAGGACTTTATGCCTTCCCCTCCATTCCCACCGATTCAGAAAGGAACTTTCCCTCTCAAGGGAGGCTGAAAGCGTCCACTCTCCATGCTAGAGGGGAGTGGGTTTTTGAGCAGACGTTCTGCAGTTGCCTGTTCTGGGGGGAAGCAAACACGTCTATTTGTGGAGCACCCCACCAGTTGACTATGTCTAAGAAGACCTCCCTGCTCAGCATCCATTCATGCTGAGATGAGGAGGTCCTGCTCAAGAGATCTGCTTGGTGGTTGTCCTGTGAGGGGATGTAGACCACTTGCAGGACTAAGTTGAGACGAGAGGCTAAGTCCCATATCATCAGGGATAATCTGCACAGCTGATAGGCCTTTGTTCCTCCCTGCTTGTTGAGGTACCACATCACTGTAGTGTTATCAGTGACAATCTGGAGCACCCCTGGAACCAGAAGGGGGGGTGAAGGTCTTTAGAGCTAAGAAGACTGCCATTTCCCTGATATGGATGTGTTTGGTCTGAAGAGAGGGATGACACTTTTCCTGAATCCTATAAGAGGCCAGAGTTGCTCCCCAACCTGAATCTGAGGCATCTGTATGCATTACTTGGGTTGGGGTGGGTAGTTGTAGTGGGAGCCCCGGGTTCAGCTGCATGTGCCAAATCCACCAGCTGATTTCTGTTTTTCAACAGGGAAGGAGGGGGATGCCTTGCTCTAGGGGATGAAGCTGTTGGGACCAGGTGTTCTTCAGGAACCACTGTAACTTGCGCATGTGCATTCTTGCCAGCGGTAGCATGGGGATGGTCGCTGCCATTAAACCCAGGAGACGAAGAAATTGCCTTGCTGTCAATGTTTGGGATAGTAGAGCTTCCTGGAAGTGGGAAGTCAAAGAAAAAAACTTGTCCTGTGGTAGAAAGGCCTCCATTGCATCTGTTCTGATTCTGCAACCTAGGAAAATTTTGTCCTGACTTGGGATCAGAGAGGATTTGGGGAGATTGATGGTGAATCCTACGTTTTGCAGAAGGGACATGGTGAAATGTAGATGCTTCAATAAAGAATCCCTGGACTCTGCCAGTATCAGGATGTCATCCAGATAAGGGTAAATCTGTATACACTGAGTTCTGCAGAAGGCAATGGCTGGAGCCAAGTACCTTGTAAAGACTCGGGAGAGCCATGGATAAACCAAAGGGCAAGGCAGTAAATTGGAAATGAGCGGCAGGTCCAGAGAAACACAGGAATTGTCTGTGGGAATTCCTGATGGGTATGTGCAGGTAGGCCTCCTTTAGGTCCAGGGTGGCCATGAAGGCCTTGGCTGGAATGAGGTTCAGCAGAGTGGGAAGAGGGAGCATTTTGAAAGATGGTACCTGAAGATGGAGGTTTAGGAAGGACAGGTCTAAGATGGGTCTCCAGGGTCCGTCTTTTTTGAGGACCAGCAAGAGGTGGGATGAAAACCCCTTCCCTTCCTGTCCTGGAGGAACAGGTTCTATGGTGCCTAGTTTTAAAAGGTCTGCCAGAAAGTACAGTTGTGTACACTTACCATAAATGTAGATGTTCGAGTGCATTCACTGTTGCCAGTCATCACATTTGGGTTATCTGCCTGCAGGTAGTCCTCAGCTGGCCTGAATACCAGAGTCTTGGATTCTTGTGTCGGATGTTCTCTCTTCTTCCATGACGTCAGGGGTATAAAACATGCAGCCAATGCCATTACATCAGTTTTTCTATGTCAGGTGCCCACACAATGGGAAGCAATTATATATGTTATGGTACGCCTCCATCAAAAGGCAAACACACCAGAAAACTTAAATACACCAAACAAGAAGGAAAGGTAGAGCCAAGAGATGTCAGGGGGCTGGAGGGAGGGTAACCAGGACTGTAACAGTGAATACACTCAAACAACTACATTTATGGTAAGTGTACACAACTGTACTATGTTCTACGTGTTTCACTGTTGCAGTCATCACATTTGGGTTGATTCCCAAAGTGAAGGAAGGGAGGAGGAAGTTAGACAGCATTAGGGCCAGCTATTAAGCCTTGCAAGAACTGCAGTGGCAAAACCAGCTCCAGATTTAGAAAAAAATAAGCATGTGGTAATGCTTGGTTAAGGTATGTACAAAGCTCCAGGTAGCAGCTTCTAGGATGTCCCTGGTAGGGACTCCTCTGAAAAAGGCTGTAGAGGTAGCTGCAGCCCTGGTGGAATGTGATCTTGTCTCCTGTGGGGTAGGTTTTCCATGGTGCTTGTAGCAGAAATGAATGCAATGGGCTATCCCATTTAGAAATTGTTTGCTTTGAAACGGCCTTCCCCTCTGCCCCTGCAGAAAAGCCAACTAGCAGCTGTTCAGATTTTCTGTGAGGCTTAGTCCTGTCCAAATAAAAACTAAGTTGTCTGTGCACATCCAGAGAGTGCAGTATTCGTTCTCCTTTGTTTTGTGGATTAGGGAAAAAAGTAGGCAAATGAATGGACTGATTTAGGGGCACACTAGACACCACCTTGGGCATAAAGGAAGGCTTGGTCCCGAGGAAAACCCTATCTGCATGGAAGATAATGAAGGGCTCCACTGCCATGAGGGCCTGTAATTCAGACACTCTTCTTGCTGAAGTGATGGCTAGAAGGAAGGCCATTTTCCAAGAAAGGAATTTCAACTCTGCAGTTGCAGCTGGCTCAAAGGGAGGGAGAGTGAGCTTTTCCAATACAAAGTTAAGGTCCCAGGCTGGAGTAGGGGGTTCTCCTGGGGGTCTTACATTTTTGGCCCCTCTACGGAATTGCTTTAGCAGGGGGTGAGAGAAGAGGGGTGGCTCAGTATTATAATGTGCTGAAATGGCAGAGGCATGAATTTTAATTGACGAGAAGGATAGGCCTTTGTGGAGCATTTCTGTTAACTACTGAAGAATATGAAGTAAGATGGGCACCGTTGTGCCCATCCCCCTGAGTCTGGCACCAGGAACAGTATCTTTTCCACTTTTCAGCACAGGATTTTCTAGTGCTAGGCCTCCTTGCCTCCAGAATGACATCTAGCACCTGCTTACTGAGGGATGCTATTGGAGAGCTCAAGAAATTAGCCAAGCTGCAAGGTTCAGGGTTTGAAGCTGAGGGTGCAGAATCAGGCCTGCCTGCTGGGACAGCAGGGAAGGGATCTGAGGCAGGTGCCATGGTTCCATCAGTGTCATACTGCACAAGAGGGGGTACCAGTGCTGGCGTGGCCAGTCTGGTGCAATCAGTATTGTCCTTCGAGAGGAGAGGCAGAGGGGGAAAGGCATAAACTGAGAGGCTTTCACAGGTAAAGGACAGGGCATCTACATTCCAAGCTTGACTGTGGGGAGTCCTTGTGCAGAATTTGTCCAATTGATAGTTCTGAGGGGAGGCAAACAAGGTCTACCTCTGGAGTCACCCATTTGTTCAAGAGGCTGAATATTTTTGGTTCCAGTTTCCACTTGTGTGGGTCCATGAGATTTCTGCTTAGGTAGTCTGCCAATGACTTTAGCTTGCCTGGCAGACATCGAGCTTGTAGGTGCACTTGGTAGCTCATGGCTATGTTCCACAGAGCCATGGCTAGTCTGCAGACAGGGTATGAGTGGGTTCCCCCCTGCTTGTTTATGTACCACATAACTGTGGTGTTGTCTGTCTTTACCAATAGTTGTCCTGGAAAAATGCAGTCTTTGAAGGCTGTCAGGGAATTCTGTACAGCTAGCATTTCTTTTTGACTGATATGCAGGTGCATTTGACTTGAGCTCCATTTGCCCTGAATACACTGCCCTGCCAGGTGAGCTCCCCATGCATAGTCTGATGCGTCTGTTGTTAGGGTTTGGGCTGCAGGGGGTACAGTGAAAGGGAGCCCCTTGTTGTGGTAGCAGGCCTCTGCCCACCAAAGGAACTTTGTCTTTATACAAGGAATGATAGGAATCATTGATTCCAGGTCCTGAGAATGGTGACACCATAGGTTTTTTAGATGCAAGAGGCCATGAACCCCAGGGCTTGCAGAATTTTCCTTGCAGACAGCTGGGACTTTGTGGCCAATAGTTTGAAGTAGGTTGTCAAATAAACTTGTTTCTCTGGAGTGAGGAAAGCCATCTGGGAAGTTGTGTTCAAGCTTGCACCCAGGAATACAATCTGTTGGCAGGGTACTAGGTGAGATTTCTTTTCATTTATGGTGTACCCCAGTGAGGTTAGAAGTTTCTTTATGAATGCCAGATGTTTTAATAGCAAGTCCTGGCTTTCTGCCTGAATCAGACAATCGTCCAAGTATGGGTATATTTGAATATTTCTCTGCCTGCAAAATGCAATGGCTGGAGCTAGACACTTTGTGAATACCCTGGGCGCAGTAGATAAGCCAAAGGGAAGTGTAGAGAACTGATAGTGCATGGAGCCTGCCCTGAAGAGTAGTTATTTCCTGCAAGATTCCCTTATTGGAATGTCCAGGTAAGTTTCCTTTAAGTCTAATGTTGCCAACCAGGCATCGTTGCCTAGCATAGGAAGCAGCTGTTGAAGTGTTAGCATTTTGGGATTACCATTAAGGTGTTTTAGAATAGAGAGGTCCAGGATAGGATGCCAGGAGCTGTCTTTTCTGGGTACCAGGAAAAGTCTTCAATAAAAACCTTGTCCCCTTTGTTCTGCTGGGACAGGTTGAATAGCCCTGATACTTAGAAGAAAGAGAACTTGCTGTTGGGCCTCCACCCATTGATTTGGGGGTAGGTCTGGCCAACCGTTTGGGGTTGGTAGGGTGTGGAAGTGGAATCTGTTTCCTTGGGAAAATATATTCAAAACCCATCTGTCCTGGGTAACGAGTTCCCAGTTTTTTGCATACAGGGTAAGCTTTCCTCCTAAGGGAGCAGGCAGTTGAGCAGGGCTTGGAAGGGTTAACGTTAAGTCATTGTGCCATTTTTCTGTAGGAGGGTGGATTACTAACTCCCTGCTTTGGAAGTGGGGCCCCCCACTGTTTAGGCCTGTGCGTAGCCTAAGACTGTAACCTAGGTGGTCTGCTGTTCCTGGGTTTGGACTGAGGAGGCCTGGAAGAGACTGGAAAGGACCAATTCTTTAAAGGCCAATGACTACTAAATCTGGGAGGCTGTACTTGTAGGAAATCTTTAAGAGTTTGCACAGATTTAGCTTTTTCCTCCATCCTTTTGAGGACTTCTTCTGCTTTGTTGCCAAACAGGCTGTCTTGGTTTAAGGGAGCATCCAGTAATTTAGCTTTAACTGGATCTGGCAAGTTTTGATCCTTAAGCCAAGCTTGCCTTCTAAGTACACACCCAGTGACAGCAGCCCTGCAAGATGTTTCTAAAGACTCAAAGCCACATTGCAAAGTATGTTTACAAACTTGTTCTGCAGAATGCATTAAATCCTGTAATTCTTTGTGTTCAGCACAGTCAGGAATCAACATCATTTTCTGTTTAATCAGTCCCATAATATGCTGCTGGTATTTTAACATATGAAACTGGCAATTTAAAGCCCTAATGGTCAAAGTAGCAGAAGTATATACCTTCTTATCTCATCTGCCCAAGACTCTAGAATTTCTATCAGAAGGGGTAGGATTTTTGGCAGCAGTAGCTTTAATGCCTTTTGGTCCTTGGGAAATGGTTTCTGGATCCACAGTAGGATTCTTGAAGAGGAACTTGTGAGAGTCAGGTACTCTGTCCCGGTCAGGTTTTCTGGAAGCCGGAGATAAAGTGTTTGGGGAAAGGCTAGATTCCAAGAAAGCATCATCTACGACAGCTAAAGGCTTGTGTTGAAGAAGGAGTAAGAATTCCCTAAGCCTCTTTTTGGAGACAGAGTAATCATGGCTTTCCCAGCAGAAATGCTCCCTCAGAGAGTGTGTAAGTTTCACCAAAAGAAAACTCTTCTGGAGGGGAAGCAGAGGGAATGGAATCCTCTGCATCAGAATCCTCATAGGTAGATAGGGGCAAATCCTGGTATTCTGAAGGAACAGAAATATCAGATTCCTGCTCAGAAGAATCAGAAGGAAAATCAGTTCTAGGTCTTTTTAGAGGGGGAAAGCTGGCTTCCCCTAATTAAGGTAATAAAGTCTTCAGCTATTCTAAGCATTTGTTGTTTTAGGCATACGGGCCTGAGCATGCGGTTTGGATGTCGGTTTTCTAGGCATGGTGCGAGTTTTAGGCCTGGATGAAGAAGATGGCGTTGGTTTAAAATGCAAGTCTGTAGGCCTGAATACACCCTCAGACGCCAGTGCCTCCACAGCGGCTCTGGACCCATCCAAGGTAGAGACATGCGCAGGTTCCATAGTCGAAGAAGCATCTCGCGGCATACCGGACTCCAAATGGGTCTGAGTAGAGGCCTGCAAATCTGAAGTAGCGGGTATCAAGGGCTGCGAAAGCGCCTGAGTACTGGTAGACTGGCAACAAACTTAACAGAAGCGTCATCTGCAGTTTTGGACCTATGCAGTCTGTCTTTATCCTTACGTTTTTTTCGGAAGATCGGTAGTCGGATGGCTTAACGAAGCCATTTCGGAGTACGGATACAGAGCACCAAACTAATTTGCTGCAAAGATAGCCCAACGACGAATAGTTCTGGGGTTGAACAAGGCACATAACCGACAGCAAGGGATGTTGTGGTCTGGGCCTCAGCAGGGAATGCAGTACGAATAAAAATCTTTATGAGGTATTTGATTTCCACAGGTAAGACAATTGTTAACTTTTACTGACATCTGTTGGAGCAACAAAAAAGATCCCCAACAGGGTACTTATCTTTTTTTGAAGACTTCGGTTCTGAAACTCGAAAACGAAAATTTCAGGAGTCGGCCGACTGGCACTTGCGAACTGCTTCAGCTTCGGGCACCACACAGCAAGAAAGACTGATGTAATGGCATCGGCTGCATGTTTTATACCCCTGACGACCAGACATCATGGAAGAAAAGACAGCATCAGAAGCAGGAATCCAAGACTCTGGTATTCAGGCCGGCTGAGGGCTACCTGCAGGCAGATAACCCAAATGTGATGACTGCAACAGTGAAACACAAAGAACATCTTGTGGCATGAGATGGGCCCGGTTTCTGGGGATGAGAGAAATGCCTCTTCTGGGTGGCTTCTCTTTCCAGGACAGGAAGTACCCTTTTGAATAATGTTTTAAGACCCACTGGTCTGAAGTGATGGATTGCCAAAGGGGAAGACAGTGGGAAAGTGGGCTGAGAGGGGAAGGTGGGCAAGGCAGTCATGCATTACTGGGACCTCCTCTGTCCTGAAAGGGCTGTCTGGTTTGATGAGGCGGAGCAGAGGATCTTGAGTTGGAAGGTCTTCTAGCCCCTCTCCTGGACCTGAAGGAGAAGGAGGAGGGCTGAGGAGTACATCTCGCAAAAGGTGGCCTTAGCAGGGTACTTTCTATAATACTTGGGGATTGGTGACACCAAGCAGGTGCTTGATGTCCTGGATTTCTTTGCTTTTTTCTTGTAGATTTTTAAAGAGGTCAGCAGATTGTTTTCTGAAAAGCACATTCTGGTCTAGAGGGTGTCCAAGATCTTAAGACTTGAAATCCTCAGGGAGGTTCTGGAGTCTTAGCCATAAGTACCTCCTGAGGGCTGAAGCAGATGCTGCAGACCTGGCAGATGCTTCTGCAGCATCGTACCTTCATCTGATGGAATCCCTGGCTACCTGTTGTGCCGAGGAAAGTTTGGCTGAGATGTCCATCTTGATGGGGCTGTCAGGCACGGATGCTAGCATGGAGGAGACTTGAGAGACAAAGTCTAATGCATACTTTGTCATGTGGGTTTGATAATTTATGGCTCTGAAAGCCAAAGTTGAAGAAGTGTATACCTTCTTCCCATCCTGTCTATGCGCTTGCTGTCTTTGTCAGTGGGCAGTAGGGAAGCAGAGGGCAGCAGTCTAGATTGCTTATCTGCAGTGGTGGCTAACAGCTGGATCTGCCAAGGGTGGTTTGACCAGGAATTTTTGGTCCTCTGGTACTTTGTAGAAGTGGTCAGGACATTTAGGGGTCGAAGGCTGGGAGTCAGGGGCTTTGGAAGCTGCTTTGAAGGCATCCAAGTGAGCAGGCAGAATAGGAGGAACTGCTGAAGGGGAGGGGGATTCCACTTGCAGCAGCTCAAAGTACCTTTTTAGGGTGTCCGTCATTTGGGACATATCCCATTTAAAGTAATCCTTCATCTTGGTGATGGTCTCACCAAAAGTAATGTCCTCAGGGGGAGAATCCCCTTCCACAGATTCCTCATCAGGAGAGTAATATTCCTGGGGGGAGGCAATCTGGAAAACATAAGAAATTGACTCTGAGGATGAGAAGGAAGAATCATGTTCTTCTTCTCCGACTTGACGGGTCATGGATGGGAGGGAAAAAGCAAAGACAGGCTTAGGGCTCAGATGAGGCAAGGTGGAGGTGGCTGAGGCTGAAGGCCTGAGGGCCATAATGGCCTGCGTGAGAGAAGAGGTGAATGCCTGCCAATCCGGTGCGACTTCTGAAGAGGTGTAGGTATGTTTAGTTTTTTTGCTTCTTTTTTGCTGGAGAGGAAGTAGAGGGAGGTCTGGTGTCGGGTTTGGACAGTAACACATCCGAAGTCTGGATCCCTGCCAGAGGTACCCCCAAAACTGGTTCCCCCTTTACATCGACTGTCGATGTCTGGATACGCTCCGTGGATGTGCCAGTGGTCAGCTGTGAAATGGCTTCTATGAGGGACGTTGCTGCAGTCGACATATCCTCTGAGCGAGCCTCAACTCCTAGAACAGCAGTTGGCCTTGCGTCAGGAAGCTGAGCGGCAGGCAAAGAAGGCCTAGAAACCTTGGCCTTCATGCACAAGGGTTCAGATGCAGCCGCTGATGTACAATCCATCCTAAGGGCTAATCGCTTAAGGAGCTGGTTCTCCAGGAAGAGGTTTAACGTGGCTAGATGGTTGCGCAAGGTCTTGGGCACAAACGATTGACAAATAGCACAGGAGGAGTGATCGTGTTCCCAGTCTAGGCAAAAAACACACCTGTCATGGACGTATTTATGGAGTATCTGGCACCTGCATTGGCATTTTCCCTGACATCAGCTAAAGGATATAACAACTAAGCGTTAGCAAGAACAATAGTCGAAAATAAGAAACCCAACGGGTTACTTATCTTAGGATGTGACGTCTGTGGAGAAGCGATCGTACGATGCAAATGTCATCTGTGGCTGAAAAGTTCTGGGGATTGTGCGTGCAGACATCACATTTAAGACCCCTGATTTATGGCCCTACATGTGATGTCCCATGCACACTGCAACAGCCAAGCTGAATCTTTTGTATAGAAGCCACTTACGAGTCGCCTGAAGGCATGAAATCCCACACCTAGAATACTGCAACATAGGAATAGAAGGACATCAAACAATACTCAACATGGTTTAAAAACACCAAATAACAAGAAAGGCTTGAAGCAGACAAGATTAATGGTTTATATATTACCTGTGAATAAAAGACAGACTAGGAAGAGCTGCCCTTTTTTACAATGTTAAATGCCTTTGCTGCCCAACCCCCCCCCCCGCCCCGCCATCTTTAGCAGCTTCCAGCACCTCCGATGGAGTCACCTGTATCAGCAACACATTCAAGTATGGTTGAAAATTATTTTTTATTGGCCCTTAAAATTGGAGGGGAAATGAGCAATTGTTTAATCAATACACAATTATTTGACTTCAAAACATCTACATGTATACAATACTTATTACAATATAACAGAGTTTGACTCCCAAAATTGCAAAACATGTTTTCATAAAAAATGTCCAAAAGAGGAAATGTGGCATACATGTTTAAAGAAAAAAGGCCAGAAATACGATGTAGTCAAGGAGTACACATTTCAGGGGCAGGCATGCCATAGCGTAGCTGACTGCACTTTTAAAAAAAGGTGCAGATGTGGCCTAGCGAGATGCTTGGTGGGAAAATCAAACAAATCATGTACCGTGTGGCAGAAGACAAACCTAAAAGTAGATAAAAGTAACCTGCAATTGGGATGGTGTGTGATGTCTTAATCAGTTCTACATCTGGCTGACTACAGCTAGGAAGACAAACATTCTGGTTTGACCTACCAGCCCTTAAGGCAGATCGCAACTTGACTGACAAAAGGCCAAATATCAGTTTGGCAGGCTGCTTAGCAACCTTCCAAGCCTATCTCTAGGTATAGTTCATGTTTTGTTGGGCTTAACCGATTTTGGCACAAACTAAATGCAATTTGTCTAACTGGCAGCATTAGTCTATGGCTGTAGCAATGTCCTCCAGCAGTGTTGGAGTCTCTTAATTTCCTATGCAAGTTTTGCATGACATGCTCCCTCTTCTTCATAACAGACAGCAACAGTAACAACAAAAACAAGCAGCAAGCTGGAACCAGGAGACAATCATGGTTGCAAAACATGGACTGCTAAGCAACATTTGCAAACTTCTGAGCGCTATGACTCTTAACACAGATTTAAAAAAAAAAAAAACTGGAGGTACACTGGTGCAGTACAGCAGAGTAAACAGTCTGCTGACTCAGCTGTTGACTGAAATATACAACCCCTCCCAAGACATGGCATTCGTTGCACTTACGTCAACAGCAGCAGGACAGCATGGTGTCTCTCTGCTCCAGCATGTAGAATCCCTCTTCTAAACAAACTCTGCATATCCTGTTCATATAACACAATCTGCCTCACTAAGCAGAACCTGCTGGCACACAGCAATTCAAGCAAACTGCAAAACAGTACCATTAACTGAATGCTTAACCTCAGTACTGCCTAAACTTTGATTATGCTAGGATGCTGCCTGTGGAAGAGGTGTTAGTAGCAAACTGGTCAACCTAGGTCATGTTTTTCACATTTTGTAGGAATGAATGCTAAACAAAACTCAGTGTGGATACCAGTAACATAAATGTTAACATGTCAATGTCACAAAAGTACAGTTTTGTACCTACCATAAATGTAGATGTTCGAGGATCCACATTGCTGCAGTCCTAACTATTGGGGTAGTCCGCTGTCCAGTCGGCCCGAATACCAAAGTATATGGCTGACGTCGGTCAGGGCGCATTAGACTGACGTCAGTACGTCAGGGTACTAATGCGCATGACCGACGTCATATCCTCAGTCTTTTCTTGCCCCAGATGTCAGAAGACCCTGAAAAGATAAGGCCAAAGCAAAAACTCCCAACATATCTGCACCAAAATATATATATATACAAAATATACAAAATTAGCAGAAAATAACCTCACCTACACAACAACCCCTAAACACAGAGGGGAAGGAGGGAGGGTAAATTGGACTGCAGCAATGTGGATCCTCGAACATCTACATTTATGGTAGGTACAAAACTGTACTATGTTCTTCATTCCACATTGCTGCAGTCCTAACTATTGGGTAGAATCCCAAAGCAGAGGTAAGGGAGGCTGGCAAATCATAAGGAAGCAGGAGCTGATAACATGCCTTGCAAAATAGCTGTGGCAAAACCAGCCCTAGACTTAGAGTAGAGAGGAAGGTGGTAATGCTTAGAGAAAGTATGCACTGAACTCCAAGTAGCTGCCTCCAAAATATCCTTAGTTGCCACCCCTTAAAAGCTGTTGAAGTGGCAGTAGCCCTAGTGGAATGAGGCCTAATCCCAGCTGGAATCTCCTTGCCATGATGGGAATAACAAAATGCAATGCAAAACCCAATCCACCTAGAAATAGTTTGTTTTGACACAGGCCTGCCCTGAGAACTCAAAGCAAAAGAAACAAACAACTGCTGAGACTGCCTAAAATCCTTAGTCCTGCTCAAATAATAACGCAATTGCCTGTGTACATCTAAAGTGTGCAAAATCTTTTCCCCTTTATTTTGGGGATCTGCATAAAACGTAGGCAAATGAATAGTTTGGTTTAAAGCCACACTAGAAACCACTTTAGGCATAAAGGAAGGATTAGTACGTAATGATACCCTATCCTTATGAAAATCAAAAAGGCTCAACCGCCATAAGGGCCTGTAACTCAGAAACCCTTCTTGCAGAAGTAATGGCCAACAAAAAGCAGTCTTCCATGACAAGTATTTCAGTTCAGCAGTAGCTGCAGGCTCAAAAGGTTGTAGAGTAAGTTTCTCCAACACAAAATTGAGATCCCAAGCAGGAGTAGGAGCTCTACGTGGGGGTCTTATATTCTTTGCCCCTCTAAGAAATTGCTTGAACAAAGGATGTGAAAACAATGGTGGGTCACAATCATAGTGAGCTGAAATTGCTGCAGCATGAATCTTAATGGAAGAGAAAGACAAACCTTTGTCCAATAACTCAGTAAGATATTGAAGAGCCACACTCAAATTAGGCTCAAATCTCCAAATTCTTTGCTGCAGTCCAAAACAAAATCTCTTCCATTTTTCTGTACACTTTCCTTGTACTAGGTCTTCTGGCTTCCATAATCACATTTAAAACTTGTTGAGGAAGTTGAGACCTGCTGTCTTTCAAAACAGAATATGCCAGGCTGTTAGATGAAGAGAGTGAAGCTTGACATTGAGCAGACGACCGTCCTTCTGAGACAACAGATGTGGAATCAAGGGTAAAGGCCATGGAGGCTTCTTTACCAGACCCCTCAGTAATGGGTACCAGTGCTGCGAGGCCAATCTGGAGCTATTAAAATCATCCTTGGCTTGTCTTGTCTGACCTTTAGAAGCACCTTTGGAAGAAGAGGCAGAGGTGGAAAGCATACACATGAAGATTTTTCCAACTGAAAGAAAGAGCATCCACTTTCCAAGCTGTGTGATGAAACCTCTTTGTGCAAAACTTTGGCAGCTGGTGGTTTAGTGGAGAAGCGAACAGATCTATGTCTGGAGTTCCCCAGGACACTGTCAACTTTT
Source organism: Protopterus annectens (assembly GCF_019279795.1). Taxonomy (NCBI): domain Eukaryota; kingdom Metazoa; phylum Chordata; order Ceratodontiformes; family Protopteridae; genus Protopterus; species Protopterus annectens. The sequence continues at coordinate 1,362,449,778 of NC_056741.1, forward strand.
GAAATACATGAAGATCCAGTTTCCACTCGTGGGGATCCATGATTTGTCTGCTTAACACATCTGCTAAGGAGTTCTGTGCTCCCGGCAGAAACCTTGCCTGAAGAGTTAGTTGCAAGCTTAACGCAGTTTCCCATAAAATCATTGCTTGCCTGCACAATGGGTAAGAATGTGTTCCCCCTTGTTTGTTGATGTACCACATGACAGTTGTGTTGTCTGTTAGAATCAACACCTGCCCTGGAAGAAGTAACTCCTTGAAAGCCATTAATGCAAACTGGACTGCTAACATCTCCTTCATGTTGATATGTAGATGCTGTAGTCTGGCAGGCCACTTGTCTTGTATCCACTTTCCATTCAGATGAGCTCCCCAAGCAATGTCTGAGGCATCTGTCGTTAAATTTGACTCGCCTCTGGCGGGTCACAGAGAGTCCCTTGTTTAGGTGACATTCCTGAGCCCACCACAAAATTCCTTTTGAATGCAAGGTATTATTTGAATGACAGTGTCCAAATCCTGGCAGTGCTGTGTCCATACATTTTGAGATACCATTGTAGCTTCCTCATATGCAGTTTGGCATTGGGAAGCACCAGAATACAAGATGCCATGAACCCTAAGGCTTGAAGGACTGTCCTTGCAGTCAGCCCGGACTGAAGAGATAGTTGATGGAAGTAACTGGAAAGATTCTTTTGTTTGTCCGGGGTTAAAAGGCCATCTGGGCTGCTGAATTCAGTCTCACACCCAGAAAGCACATGTCTTGAGAGGGTACTAGACTGGACTTTATTTCGTTCACAGAATACCCTAGGCATCTTAGCACTGCTATGACATATTCCAAATGCTGTAGAAGGTCTTCCTTTTCTTGAGCCAGAATCAGGCAATCGTCCAAGTAAGGATAGATTTGAATTCCTTTTAGCCTGAAGTAAGCTATCACTGGAGCCAGAACCTTTGTGAATACTCTGGCAGTAGATAAGCCAAAGGGCAATGCAGAGAACTGATAATGAGAATTTCCAGCTCGAAACGCAGATACTTTCTGCAATTTAGTCTTATAGGCACATGAAGGTAAGCTTCCTTGAGATCTAAAGTTACCATCCAGTGATCTTTGCCCAGCAGAGGTAAAAGCTGTTGTAACGTCAACATTTTGAACTTGGGAATGTCCAGATAAGTGTTGAGGATAGATAAATCCAAAATTGGTCTCCACGTGTTCCCCTTCTTCGGTACTAGGAACAGGCGAGAATAAAATCCTAGGCCCCTTTCTGGCACAGGAACCGGCTGAATGGCCCCTATTTGGAGTAACTGAGAAATTTGCTTGTGAGCCTCTTGTCTTTGTGGAGGAGGGATGTCTGGCATGCCTTTGAAAGGAGGCAAGGTATGGAAATAAAACCTGTAACCGTGGTGAATGATATCCAGAACCCATTTGTCTTGGGTAATTAAATCCCAATTTTCTTTGAAAAGAGACAGTCTTCCTCCCAGAGGTGCCGCCAGGCGAGAAGGCACTGGCAGCTGAAAGGCAGGTCATTGGGTCTGCTTACGAAAGGACTGACCCCTGCCCTCACCAGAAGTCTGAGCAGGTGAACTCCTGTCCTAGGCCTAAAAGCACCTTGAGCTCTGCCCCTACCACGTCTAGACCTACCCCTAGACTGGGAATCATAAGCAGGATAAGTCCATCCCTTAGCAGGCCAATTTCTACTAAACTTGGAGGCTGCACCTGCAAAAAATCCTTAACAGTTTGCATAGACTTAGCCTTGTCCTCCATCTTCTTTAAAACTGCTTCCACAGGCGAACCAAACAACACATCAGACTGTAAAGGAGCATCCAAAATCCTTGTCTTAACATGCTCAGCTAAGTTCTGATCTCTCAACCAGGCGTGCCTACGAAGCACAGAACCAGTGGCAGCCACTGGAGGAGGCCTGCACAGCATCAAAACCACATTGCAAGGAATGTTTACCCACTTGTTCAGACACATGAACTAAATCCTGCAACTCTTTACACTCAATACCTTCCGCCAGAGCATCCACCTTAGATTTCAACTGTGAAAGAAGATAATTTTGATATTTTAACATGTGAAACTGACAATTCAACGCCCTCATGGCTAAAGTGGAAGAAGTATACACTTTCTTTCCCCATCTATCCAAAGCCCTTGCCTCTTTATCAGGAGGGACAGGATTTTTAACAACTGAGGCCTTCACACCTTTAGGCCCCTGAGAGACAGTTTCCGGGTCTGCCCTAGGACTCTTAAAAGATACTTATGAGCTTCAGGCACCCTATAATACCTATCCGGTTTAACTGGGGCAGGAGGCAAAGAATCCGGATTCAGGAAGCCTCTGCAAAACATCTTCCACCACATTCAAAACAGGAGGTATAGCTAAAGGCCTGTGCTGGGGTAAAACAAGAATTCCCTAAGCCTTTTCCTGGAATCAGAGAAATCTTGACCTTCCCATTTAAAATGCTCCCTCATGGAATGCAGAGTCTCTGAAAATGAAAAATCCTCAGGAGGGAAGCTGAAGGAGTAGAATCATCCACATCAGAATCAGAATAAGGAGGGTACTCCTGCAAGTCTTCAGCAAGACTCAGAAGCCTCGAGCATTGCTCAAAACTCTCAAACTCAGATTCCACCCTAGGCCTCTTATCAGAGGGGCATAGAACCCCTTATCATAGTAATCAAATCCTCTACCATTTTAAGCATATGTTTCTTAGGCAAGGACCCTGAAGCACTAGGAGAAACCCCCACTGAAGCTAAACTTGGCCTGCCCCTCAAAGAAGCCTTGGAAACAGAAGGGGAGGCTCTAACCACCTTAGGAAGAGAGGGAAGAACAGCCACCTGAGAAGCCCCCTCAGCCTGGCCTACTTCCTGAGAGGATACATCCTGTAACAGTAAAGTCTCTCCCTGAGACTCCAAAGAAACACCTGGCAAAACCTCCGGCTCCACTGAGCCCTCTAAAGAACCGACGTCTGGGACTGTCGGTTCTTCCACTCTAGGCTTTGCTGTTTTGTCCTTGCGTTTCTTAGCCGAAGCCGGCATTGGAGCATCCGACGGCATTTTATATTTACAACGCTTCCCAAACACTAACCTGGCACAGTCTAACCTTCTCTTAATAGTGCGTTTGTTAAATCTAGCACAAGAGCGGCATCCAACAACGTCGTGCTCAGGCCCTAAACAAGGTATACACAAAGTATGGTAATCCCTATGAGGTATCTGTTTCCCACAAGAAATACAGTTATTCACTTTTTCTGACATCCGGTTAAATACTGAGGCAAGAAAAACCAAAATATTCCCAACGGGTACTTAGCCAACTTTGATTCGGTCTGAAACTCTGGCTTCAGAAACTTTCAGAACGCCAACCTGCACTCGCAAAATTGCTTCTGCATCGGACCATGCGGCAAAAAAGACTGAGGATATGACGTCGGTCATGCGCATTAGTACCCTGACGTACTGACGTCAGTCTAATGCGCCCTGACCGACGTCAGACATATACTTTGGTATTCGGGCCGACTGGACAGCGGACTACCCCAATAGTTAGGACTGCAGCAATGTGGAATGAAGAACATCTAGGGATTGTAACTTCAAAAGCAGGATACACCCTACCTGGAAAAAGGAAAAACTCTCAGGCAGTAATTCAACATTTATGGCATTTTTATACTCCTGGCAAAAAAAGGCTCGGGAGAATTTCACACGACACTGCATTAAATGGCAGTTGCCTGGGCACATAAATTTCTAACTCAAATTACATCTAACAGGAACAAGTCAACTAAATGTGAGTGCATGTTTCACATATATCCCAGGAACAATGGACTGTGACATGTGACTAAACTAATAAAAATAAAACCAGGTCTACAGAGGCACCAGTCTGTAGTCTTAATAATTCTCTGCAAAGTGTGTGTGGGGGATTCATGTCAGTAAAGAACAGAAATGTGTGAAGTCCAAGTGCACACTATCACTACCTCAAAAAATCACACCGCATTTTTTCCTTAATACTTAGATATGTCAATCCTACAAAATGAAACTGACACAAGTGTCTCAGAGATTAATCACATTAATTCCATGTGAGTAAATTAGGCATTCCAGTGGCCGAGTGGTTTGTTCTTGTGTCTCACAGCTGCATGATCCCCTCCATCTTTTCTTGTCTCGTGAAATCTGTAGCATCTAGGTGTAACCCAATCCTTCCATCCCACAGATCGGTATCATCTGTCTCTCTGTGTGCGTGTCTCTCTCTCTCTATGGTGATTGACTCAGCCACAGCTTTGCCTTCCCTACTGACAATGTCCCCATGCATTTCTGGCCTCCACCACTGACCACCTGTGAGGGTGCATCCAAACACAAGCATCCACCCTCTCAGGATGGATCCCTGCCTTCACTGCCAAGCACCTGAGCCATTAATCACACTCAGGTTGCCTGGATTATAACCAGGGCTTTATCCATTCCATGTAATCCCATCAGGATATACCAGGGTTGTTTTTGCCCAAGTAGAGAATTCCGCATTTACTTACAATGAACTTCAACTGACGCTTTTCTGACCACTTGTTCAGTCTTTTCAAATCCTTCCCTAGACTCCAACGGACGCTTTTCTGACCACTTGTTCAGTCTTTTCAAATCCTTCCCTAGACTCCCTCCAATCCACTACTGATGCATTACTTCTGCATCCTCAGCAAGGAGCTTTTATTATGTTCTGTGCTCCCCTAGGAATATCTCTGAGCTACACATAGTGAGAAAGACTGAACCCATGACAAACTCCTGTGATACTCCCCTACTCATTTCCCCAATTCCAGACACTGGCCTTCTCACCATAACTCTCCATGTCCTACCATTCAACTATGCAGCAATCCACTTTTTCATTCCTGAAATGGATCTGCTGGTAAAATCCAGTCCAACTCACCTGTAAACCAGTCATAAACCTGGATCAGGTCTGGCTGACCGTACTTTCTGACAGCGTCAGTTGCTGTTGTGGAGATTTTTGTCCTTCAGAAATGCTATCAGCCATTCTCGCAAGTTTCTCTCCTTGAATTTCTGTCACTGCTGCTAACGGAACAGGTATGCAGCTCCCCAGATTTTCCCAATCCTCTTTTGTACAAGGGCACTCTACTTGCTGTCCTCCCTTGGTTTGTGATCTGTTGAAGATTCATGAGAGGCCTGCCAACATGCCGGACAGATTTCTGAAGACTCCGGGAGACGGCCCATGTATGCCTTGGGCCATTATCTCCATGAGAACAGCCAGTTCCCTGTAAACCTCTTCTGTCTCCCTCCTGGTGCATAACCACCGTTTGCCACATTCTGCCCTGCCTCCCTTTGCATCTCTCTGTCAAGACCTAAACAACAACAAAGTTTTTCTCTAGTCTTCTGTGATCTTCCTCTCCACTTTCTTTAGCCTGTCCATCACTTACTTCTTGCTACATATTTAAGAAAAGTCCTTAACTCCTTTCTTGATCCCTTCTGCTAACTTCAAAGTTTGCATTTGCTGCCCTCACTATCTTTACTGTCCTTCTCCTAGCCTCCTTGTCCTGGGTCTCCTTAACCTGCTCACCTTCTCCTTTCCACCTTCTGTGCATCTGATCCTCTGCCCTACTGGTTAGCATTTCATGTATATGTAGTCACACTGACCTTTTCTTTTCGTCAGTTTCTCATGCCCTCGTTCATGGCCATCCGTAGTCCAGTCCTATTCCCAACGCTTATTTACTCCTTCAATTTGCACCCAGTTTCCAAGTCATCCTTAACCATCTCTCCAGAACAGCATAATCCATTTTTCAAAAATTCTGCACCAATATGATAAAGAATAAATTCAGGAAGGTGTGATCAGGAGGTTAGAACCCAAACCAAATGACCAACAATCACTAGTATGAAACCTTTCATATATGCCACTTTACATTTGTACCTAAAACCACACTTGGCTTGTATATTTGCATGATCCATGTTGTAAATGAGAAAGGGTTAAAGTAGTCTAGTTCACCTCCCTATAAATAAATAAAATAAATCTGAAGAGCCAGTTCATTCAAGAATTATGTAGGCATTTTATTTCTAATATGATCTAACTTCTGAAGCAGGTTTACATACAAACACACCTCTGAACGTACTCATAATAAAAGCAGATGTTCGAACAAGTGGAGCCAAGGCTAACGTAGCAGGCATACCAAGAGGAAGACATTAAAGGAAAACTGGATATTAAAGCAGATTCCCCAACCTGCTGACTCTTCCAGTCCCTGTTCTTTGATAAAGCTTAAAAAAAATCACCCTTGCAGCTTTAAAAAATAACCCACTCAACTGTTTTCCCTGTTCTGCTTCCTAGCTTTCTATACTGTTTTTGTTTCACTTTGCAAACCAACTTGAAAAACCTGTAGCTGGCTCTGAAATTATGATGTCACATCTGCCATCTGCTCTTGCTCTAGCTATCGGGATGTTTGCCAGTAGTAGAACACGCAACCATGTACACAATCACCTACCACTAAGCTATCCGAAACGTACCAACGGCAAGTGTGTATTGTGACAGGTTAAAACACAAAAGGGCGGAGTTCAGGAAATAGTATACACCGCCATGTACCCAATGAAAGGTGTATTCTCTCTCTCTCTATCTATATTATAGAGATAGAAAGGGTGATATATGTATATCCGTATATATCGACATACATCTGCAAATATACAGATAAGTTAACAACATGTACACAACCATGAAGGTATAAATAAATAGGATACTACCAAATACCGAATGCTTTACATACCGACACGCATAATCACGAGATTTAAAGGCCGAAAGACCACAGTACTGGAACACTAGAACCGCGAGAGCTATTACCACGATGTTAAGAGGCATTTAGTTATTGCTGCTGGTGCTGCGGTCCAGGTAGGTACTGTGTTTAAGTGTGTTTCTGATTGCTGTAGTGTGTGTAAGCGTGTGTTCTGAGTGTGGTGTGTGTTTCCATGGGACTGTAATGTGTGTGTTTGCTTCGTGTGTCTGTTCGTGCTAACTCGGAGGTAGATTATTACAGTAGGTGTGGTGGTGTGGGGGGGAGCAGCCACCCACATGGGGTGTGTATGGGGCATGGCCGCCTGGCCATATGTAGTGTCGGATGGTTTGTTTGGATGTGATGGGTAGCAGTGTGTCTGTTTGTGCATGTGTGTGTTCTGTGTTTGTGTTAGTTCCAGGAGTTTGACTGTTGCGAGTTTGAGTAATCGGTATTGTGGGGTTTGGGAGTCTGTGAACGGTAATGTGGTTGTTGGACGTGTGTGCGTTCCTGAATCCATGGGTATGCCGTATACAGCAGTTGAAGTCTTCAAATATGTGCACAACATAGACCATAGCAATCACAATTTCCACCACGACCGAACGTTATGAACAAAGGATATGGAGACTATATTATAGCAATAACCCACGCCTGGGTGTGGGTAATGCTGGATTTACCCACGGTTGTCTGTTTGGCCACTCGGGCTTCGTCCTTGTGAATAAACCACACCAACAGAGGGTAAATTCACCATTACCCACACCCAGGCATGGGTTATTGCTATAACACACTATTACAAATATGTGCTATGGACATGAGCTAAACATGGGGTTAACACCTGTTCCACCTTGCGAGGACCAGTCCCTCTATGTGCGGTAGTGTCCTGACCAAAATGAGTACAAATACCAATGTCCTACAATCTCGAGACGTTCTGCATGTTCATTAGTTAATATAATGGTTGCATAAAATAGTCATCTGTATCCAACATACCTACATGTAACAAGAAACAGGATAAGAAAGTAAACCGCTACAAGAATATAAGCTTTTATATAGGCATATATGTAAAGTTCTATACTTTCTACTGACCGTGGGTATGTGCTGGCCTCGAAAATCCGATGCGTGTCCTGCAAATGTCCCACTATGGCCATTTGAAAATGTGGAAACCCAAGCCAAAGAGGTTCAGTCACCAACACAACTCTAATGAGTGCAAATATCTGACAGAAATACACGAGACGGCTTTCATGTAGCAACATTTCATTACATACCGATGTATTCCGGAGGGACTGAAGGAACAACATCACCTGCATGATATATAGGAACCAATTAACAATAGCTTAATGAATAAGCCTGCAAGAACCATAATATTAGTCTACTAAATGATAGGTCTTCAATTAGGGAAGGAGCCCTCACACACATATGGAATATGTATAAATGCAGTCCCCACAAACCTTTATCTGCTATGTACACCCACCTACATCTCCCCCACACCCGAAACAATTGCAATACAGACTAATAACATCACAAACATCCACTCACTCAATGACATCTGCAGAAGCCTTAACATAACTTGTGAGAGAGACACTATAATGTCGCTATGTGAAATTGTTGCTGTTGTACAATGGAACAGATGCTGATGTTACAGGTTTTGTTTGCAATAGTCTCGTATCAGATGGTTGATATAACAGCTACACTCACATGTAGAAACTACATCCTCTAGCCATTACACACAATCCACGGGGGACATGAAATTAAAATTTCTGTCTCTCCATACAGCAGTTGCAATTCATCAAAAACAACACATCCAGGCCATCTTCCTTGAAGGTAGGGCAAAGGGACAATGCCCAAGTGGAGTATTCAATTATACCCCACTGTTGCCATGTAATTGGCTAATGGAGTAGCTGCACAGCTGATGTGCATGTAATCATCTACTCCGGAACACCAACTGGTGGCAGCATACCACGTTACTGGTATCTACGTATAAAAGGATGGCTTGTCATACATTCAAACCGTATGTACATACGAGAAAACCGTTAAAACAGAAAAGGAATAAGACTGATATTTTCGTAAACTCAGACTACTAAGAAGGTATGTAGAACACTCAGTATGTAGTGTCTGTTCTGTATTAATGAAAGTGTACGCAATGCATATAGTGGGAAAAGGTATTATGTAGTGATGTATTGTTGAGCATAGTAATGATTGTAGAAATTGTGTGTACTGCTGTGGGCCACAAGGTAAACACCTCATACACCACAAGGGATGCTACATAAGGACTTTAAACACAACAATTCCACTCCAGACACCGTCAGTGGAAGGGTTTGTCCAGCAAGTACATGCCATAACAGGGGATAGTATATGTTGATCTACTGTAACAGTAGGCATATGTATGGGTGTATAACTGAGAATAACATGTCTAAGGTGGTCCTGCTGTGCAATTATGATTTGCATTATGGGATATTGTTGCAAAAATTTGAAATGTACAGTATTATAGGTAGATATGTCTAACATTTTACATAGCATTACTGTTATATTATGCAAACATCAGGTATGTCTATTGGCATGTACAATACACAATAACAGGATACATATGACTTGTAGTCACCAGACAGTGTATCAACATGATATCTAATTGAAATGGAAGAGCTAGTCAATTATCCATGCACAAAGGACATGTAATAGGTTCATAGTTAGGTACTATGCTGTCTGGCCAAGTCCATTCGTAAGCCCAAATACAGCGTTTTTACTTGCGGCACCTCCCTAGGTTAGTGTCCTATGCCTGTGAACAGCAGAGCCATGTTTCCTGCACCTGTGTACAGTAGAGCCACTGCAGTGATCCCTGGCGTACATGTCTGTCTCCCATCCACCCATCGAGGTATCTCTTGAAGAGTGCTAGTGAGGGTCCCTGCCTGATGTACATAAGAATCATGTTCCAAAGCATGGTGAGTGTCCGGTTCAGGAATGTATCCCTCCAGCACGTCCTAGTCATCATTGCGTTTAGGTACATATCCCAGAGCATGTGGCTCTCAGTGGCTTTTGCTTATGTGGAGCATATCCATCAATATTATTTTGGACATGGGCCTTGTATGTTCAGCAGAGATCACCTCTGAGTATGCAGTATGCAAATGAGTACAGTTGGGGCTTCTGTAGTTGGGCTGCATACGTCATCCTTCGGAGGTCAGTAATCCTCTTGGTGTGTTAATGTTGTGGTATTTAAAGCCGTTGCTGTTGTTTCGTAAGGTACATCCCAAATGGTGTGTTGTACCCTTTAACGTGTTTCATAAGTCATGTGTAGAGAGGTACAACGGCTGCCTTTGTTCTGGCTACAAACCCATTACAGATTAGGATGGCCACACAGAAGGATATCCACGCCACCTTGGCAATATGGTTATCAAAGGAGTGGGTGCTATCTACTTGTGTTCTAAGGTCCCTTATAATGTCTTATGTATGTAGGGGACTACCACCTATGTGACAGTCAGCGGGTGATTGGTGTAATCCAAAGGGGATGTCTATGCACCCTGTGGCATGCAGCTTGAGGCCATGTTATTGACACCAGGTATCAGTCACAGTGACACCCTTATGGAGGGTGTCTATCAGCTGGTGAATCAATCATGGCCCCTAGTTTGCAGTAGTCTGCAAACCTATTCAGGGTAAGTCCTTCTGTGCTAGCCTGTACCTCAGATAAGCATATACCGAGCATGAGGGGCCCTATGACCGAGGACTGGGGTACGCCAGTTGTAACCGATTTACAGTAGGAACTATTTATTTTTATTTATTTTACATTTGTTTACCGGGCTAGTCTAGTTGGATATATGTCCATTTTCAGTAGAGGCCCGGGGAGAAAAGCTCCACACATTTCAAATAAAGTTCACATCTACAGAAGTACATATTTAGAATGCAAATACATTTTCTTGTAAAGAAAAGAGAAATAATAAGAGGTTGCAAATTTATAAAGTACATATAAAGAAGGTTACACATATTTGAATAGACTTAGTATAATTAATAAGAAGTTACATTGAATTGTTGCTAAAGAATACTAGCCAAGAAATGAAAAGAAAACAAATAGTGTAAATGTAGATAAGAAAGGAATATAAAGGAAAATTAAACAGAGAAGCAGTTAAGCAATACATCCAGAAGTAATATGTGTCACTTTTTAAAGAATGCAGTAATAGCTAAGACTATGATGGAGAGGAAGCATAGTAGTTGTTAAAATGAAATAGTTTAAGAGAAGAGAAGCATATTAGTTGTAAAGATGAAGAGATTCAGAGATGAGAAGGTAGGTAGATTCAGGTAATAATGGATAAGTTGGTCAGTCAGGTTTAGAACAGGGGCACATCCAATGTGTTTTCAGGAAGAGCTTAAGTTTATTTTTAAACAGAGTAATAGAGGGAAGTGTGGTAAGTTCAGAGGAAAGTAGGTTCCAGGTTTTTCCAATAGAATTAGAAAACAGAGTTTCCAGCTCTATTGTTTGATTTATTGATGTATACAAGAAATTTTTGTGAAGATCTTAGGGACTTAAGGTTATCATAGGGGTGAATAAGGTTAGATAGGATGGGTGTTTTGGAAGGTTGATAAAGTATTTTGTGGACGATGGCCAGTTGATTATATTTCAGCTGCTGCTGAAATTCAAGCCACCCAAGATGCTTTAGATTAATACAGTGGTGTGTTCTATATGGGTTACCTGTGGCAAATTTGGCTATGCTATTGTAGGAGTTTTCTAGTTTCTTAAGGTTATTTTTTGACAGATTGGTAAATATGGCCGAGGCATAAAGAAGGGTGGAGATTAGATGGGTGTGAGCAATAGTTATTCTAGTTGCAGGAGTGAGGAAGGATTTAATCCTATAAAGAGAGCTTATTTTTTTATTAGTAGTTTTCAGAATGTTGTTGATATGGGCATCAAAGTTTAGGTTATTATCTATGGTGATACCTAGTAGTTTGGTAGTTAGATCTTGGGATATGAGTGTACCGTCATAGGATGATACAGTGAAGTCTATTGGGGGAGATTTACTGGTAGGTGTAAAAAGGAGTAGTTTAGTTTTTTTAGGGTTTAATAGGAGACCGCGCTTTGTAAACCATAGTTTCAGAGTTAAATATGTCTTGAGATAGGGAGTGAAGTTCTGATACAGATGTGGCTGAGCATATAAGTGTGGAGTCATCAGCGTATTGTATACATGTAGCTTGGGGAACTACTTGGTGAAGGTCATTGATGAATATAGAAAACAGGAGAGGGCCCAGTATGGAGCCTTGAGGAACACCAATATTAACAGGTAGCTGGGTGGAAAGAACGTTGTTCCAGAGCACAGCTTGATGTCTGTTATTTAAGTAGGAATGGAACCATTTTATATCTAGTGGGTCAGAGATTTGAGAATGTTTATGAGTATAGTGTGATTTACCATGTCGAAAGCCTTGGACAGGTCTATGAAAAGTGCAGAGGAGAGCATGTTAAGGTTACGGTTGTTATTGATAGTGTCAATAAAGGAAAGGCGGGCAGTAGTTGTGCTATGGGAAGGTCGGAACCCATGTTGGGTGGGAAAGCAGGTTATTAAGGAGAAGGTGGTCTAGCAATTGCCTGTGGATACATCTTTCCATGATCTTATATAGAGGAGAAAGTAGGGCTATGGGACGATAGTTAGAGAGTTCAGTGGAGTCTCCCCCCTTATGAAGGGGAATAATATGAGAGACTTTCCAAAGTTTGGGATATATCCTTCAGTGATGGTTCTATTGATGAGAATGGAGATGGGGTAAGCAATAGATTTGGCTGCTATCTGTAGGTATTCTGAGGGTAGTTGGTCAGCAGGAGGAGTGCATGGTTTCAGTTTTTGGATAAGGGTGAGAATAAATGCTGTGGGGACAGGTTGGAAGAGAAATGGAGGAGGTGGGAGAGTCAGAATTCGATGTTGTTATGTTTTGAGGAGACAGAGTTGACAGGCAAGAGTTTGAATTGCTTTTGTAAAAAAGGTGTTAAAGGTGTTAGCAGTTTGTTTATGATCGTCTTCGTCAGTGCCTTGTGGGTTAGGTGCGATAGATTGACTTGGATGTAATAACCAATTAATACTTGACCAGAACTTTTGAGGTTTATTATGGTGGGTCTGCTGAAATTGTAAATAGTATTTTTTATCAAACACTATAGCTTTTTTTGTTTAATTTCTCAGCTGTTTGTAGCTTTGGATGTCAGTATGGTTTTTAGTTAAGCGTGATTTATTCCAGTATTTATTTCTGAGATGGATTTTTTTCTTGGTTTCACTAGTAAGCCATGGAGCAGATTTAGTTCTTATCCTGATTGAGCGGGTAGGAGCATGGTGGTTGAGTATGTTTAGAAAATTAGTATTAAAGTACTCAACAGCTTCATCAAGAGAAAGGTGTTTTAAGGGGGACCAATTACATGCTTTAAGTTCACTTAGGAATAGATCTAAGTTGAATTTTTTCTTGGTTCTAATTGCCCTATATATGGGTTGAATGGGTGGATTGGTTTTGAGCCTGATAATGTAGGCTAATGAGTGGTCGCTTACGTTGTCAGGGAGGGTTCCGGCTTCATAAGTCTGGGGTTGATTATTAATAAGTATCCAATCTAAGGTGCTTTCTTTCTTATTATTCTTGTTTATTCTAGTAGGGGAGGTAATAGTTTGGGTGAACCCATAGAGATTAATATGGCTAGTGGGGCAGTTGTTATTGCAAACATTCCAATCAATGTTAAAATCGCCTAGGAGTATGGTTTCTTGGGGAAGGTTTAGAGATAACCAACAAAGTATGTTTTCAATGGTAGTGATGTTATTACCTGGAGAAACATAGATGCAAATAATATAGATAGATTTGACTGGGTTTAGCTGAAACTTGGTATAGCTGAAACTTGGTAATAAGTATTTCAGCATTTGAGTCTTGAGGAGGTTTTTGGTTAAAGATGGTCATTTGAAAATCAGATTTGAATAGAACTGCTACTCCACCACCTTTCTTGGTTACACGGTCAAGACGTATGATGTTGTAACCAAGTGGTAAATTTTCATTGTCTTTTGTTACTGGTTTTAACCATGTTTCTGTTAGACATATAATATCAAATGAGTAGAGTTCCAAGAGAGCATGGAGTTGTGTTATTTTATTATTCATGCTACGTGTGTTGAGGTGAGCTATTAAGAGTGAGTTTGGAGGTTTAAGTGGGTGAATGGCAGAGGGGTTTGGGTTAACGAGTTGAGTGGTAATGGAGGTATTTGGGCAGAGGTTTGGGTGAATGTCTCCATCCTTTAGGGAGTGGAGTAGTGTTAGATAAATGATTATTAGCATATTTACTGAGAAGAAATGGATACCTTCTGTAATTAGGGAAGTTATATCTAATGTGTGCTGTCCTATGGTATTTAGGTAATAAATAGTTGGGTATGGATGTAATGTTGAAATGGTCAGTGTGAGAGGGTAGTGAAGAAGAGGTAGATTGTTTAGTAGGGTACAGCAAGTTTGTATATACAGGGTGCTCATAGGAGGTTCAAATATCACACAAGGAATGCTGAGAACAAATCACTTTATAACGCAAAGCTTTCGGGAATAACCCTTTCTCAATACTGAATCAGGGTTATTCCCAAAGCTTCTCTATATAAAAAAGTTCATTTCTCAAGCATTCCTTTGTGTGATTATCTCTTTGCAGTTTGTCTTTCTGCTCATAGGAGGTTAACAGGTAAGCAAGAGTTAATGGAGGTAGAAGTGTGAGTATGAGTAACATTTGTAAGTAGATATTGGTGGAGGGTTTATATCTATAGGGGCAGTGGTAAAGCTGGTGTGGTCAGGAAAGGTAAGAGAGAGAGATGGGAGAGATAGGAAGTGGTTGAGAAAAAAAGGTGGGAAAATAGGAGAGATTATGAGATGGGAGTGTGACTGTGATAGGTGATATCGAGACAGGTATGCTACCCTCAATGTGTGGGCCATGTCAGTGAGCCACTTTGCATAACATCTCGTGACGTAGGGGTTGATGTGCAGGTGGATGTGTATGTTGACAATACCAGAATGGGGAACGGTGCTGAAAGCCATTGAGAGGACAAGGTAGGCTGTGTGGACCTCCTTACCCTCATCTACTACCTTGGTAACTATCTCAAAGGACTCCACCAGGTTTAGGAGTCATGGTCTGGCCCTAACAAATCCAAACTGGGTGGTATCAAAGGTTTGGAGGCCACCAATGTCTCTGTGAATGAGATCCATGATGATGTGCTCCATTGCCTTGCAGAACAGTCTAGTCAGGCGTACAGGGCAATAGTTCCTCTGGTCCATTGTGGCGCCACCTTTGTGGAGTGTGATAACTGTTGCTGTGTGCCATTCAGGGACCAGAATGCCTGATACAAGGCTATTAGTAAATTTGGTGCCCAAGTGGGGAGCCATTTCGTTCTGAAGTTTGTGTAAATCGCAGCCTGGGATGTTGTACAGTCACATGGATTCTATGTTCCTGGCTTTAGATAGTGCAGCTTGGAACTGCGTAGTTGTGACCGCAGGGACTCTGCATTGTTCCTGTATAGATTTGAGCCCTTTAGGGTGTGAGAGGGGTGTAAAGTTAGCAGTGAACCTATCGGCTAGGATGTTGCCAATATCAGTCGGTTCTGTAATGTTCGTGCCTAACCGCTGTATGTCAGAGCAGATGTGGGTATCGCCATAGAGAGTAGTGACATACCTCCAGAACGCTTTCTGGTAGTCCTTGGAATGAGTCACAGTAATGTTTACGTAGCTAGCTTTGGAGGATGTGAAAAGGGATCTCAGATTTCTACTGAGGCTGACCAGGGAGCTACCCCACCCATGGGATTGTACTCTACTTTGCAACAGTCTCCTCCTTCTGTTGTACATTATGTCCATGGCAGTGGACCCCCAGAGTGGCGTCCATTTTCTGGAGGGTACCGTCATGGCTCTGTTTGGAATAGCATGATCCATGCAGTTGTGTAAATGCTAATTAAGTGCAGTTGTGTATGATTCAGCATTTGTAACTATATTGTCCATCTGCACGGGTGTCATGACATTTACTACTGCTGTCATAAGAAGCCTGAAGTTTGTATAGAATTAAAGCCTTTCTAACCCCTCCAGCCAAAACTGCCATTGCCCGCTCACACCTAATTTCAACACTTACATATGCTTCCCCCCTTCTGTCTAATCTAAATAAGTCATTACTTAACAGACTGTCTACCTGTTACAATCACATTGCCAGATTTGTCACTGGCCAGCCATGCAGAACCCACCATTGCATGAACCTCAAACAGCTTGGGTGGCTAGAATTCCCCAGTCTCATACAATATAACCTTCTGATTATAGTGTACAAGGTTCTCTATAATCCAGATAACACACCAGCTCTTAGAAATAGCATCACTGCCCAAACTAATCAGAGACTGCTTAGATCCTCTAATAGACTTCAGATTCTTACAACCAAAACCAACAACACAGCAGAAGTATCTCTCTTGGCAAATTCTGCAGGTAGAACATGGAATCAACTCCCAGCTGATATTACCATGCTCTCCTCCCCACGTGAATTTAAGATCAAACTTAAACAACATCTGGCACTAAACTGGCTTTGTCACTGTAATAAACCTGGCTAGCCATCTTTAATTAATGTACAAACATGTCAATGGAAATGTGTTTTTCATTTCTCCTCACTATAACTACTGCTAACAAATGTCATGTAACTGTCTACTTTTGAATGTCAAAACATTAACTGTAATTACTTATCTGTATTTTGTCTGCATTGCTATGTTCACCTTTGCTTCTATCATATTGTCCTTATTGCAATGTTTTATTTTGTACCCATTGCAGCTTTTCTCCCCGGGCCTCCGCTGAAAATGGACATGTATCCAGTTGGACTATCCCGGTCAACAAATGTAAAATAAATAAAATAAAATAAAAGTTGGCTTTGTAGAAATATTGTACTGTGTTTTCCGTGAAGGGTGTGGTGCCGGGATGTGAATAACAAGGGTGATTAGCATACGCTCGGATCTGACCAATGATGGGATAACCCCAGGTGTGGAACACCAGTCAAACATGTTGGTAATGTCCAGGTCTAAGATATTGTTGGCCCTGGTGGTGGTGTGGATAGGTTGATCCAGCCGATTGGAGGTTATGAATCCCAGAAAGCGTTGCCCTAATGTGTCGGTACACGAGTAGGTATCCCAGTTAAGTGTGGGGTAGTGCCAGTCGCACATCAGTAGTTCCTGTTTTTACCCTACTTTCCAGTACACCAAGAAGTGAGGCCATTAACCATGGGGTATGGTGTGGAATCTGTAGCAAGCTACAATTTGTATAGCAGTTATGGCAACAGTTAGTTGCACTTGGATTACCTCTGATGCATTGTGCTAAGCAACCAGCCTGGAGGTGTGTATATCCTTGGGAAATGTGGACAAATCTCCGCCGTGGGTGTTCTGGTCCTGGTTACATGACTGAATGGTGTGGTCTGAGTAATAGCCTATTAGTGCAGGGGTGCTCTCAGGAGCCTAGAAGCAGGTCCCAGTCACTGCAGAGATATCGAAGTGGTCCATTACAAGGAGTGCCTCGGGTGAGTGTGTTTGAGATGAAGATGTCAAGCATTGAGTAACATTACCCTCAGGTTTTGCTTGCCTGTTCCTGTTATGGTGGTGAATATGTTATTTGAACCGTGCCTAAAACAGGCACTATAGGAGCAGCAAGAGCCTTAGATGTTATCCATAACTCCAGGGCCGACAAGTGCAGGTCATCTGTGCCAAAGCATCGTGTTCTGTCGACCATGTCATTCAAAGCAGACAGATACTGGATACCCTTGGAATGACACCCGAAGCATAGCCAACTGTTGAAGTGAATAATTCAGTCGTTGTACTGCATTATCAGTCTGGACGAATGCAGAATGCTTCTCAGGGCTAGGGCAATACCTGCCTGGGCTACAAGATTGGAGAGCTATTGAATGCCTCTGTACATGTAGTCCAGGAAGTTACATCTCAGGGCATTCACACCAACATGGAGAATGACAGTCATATTGTACCTGTTGAGGAGTGACCTGAGTGCATAGGTTATGTTGTGGATCCTGTTACCAGACAGCCAGATGAAAGTGACTATCGCCTTGTGTAGCCTGCTGAGTGGGACATCAGTATGACCACCTAAAGAGTCACCTATGACTAGTGTGTTGGGTATGTTATATCGCCCTATTGTCTGTAGTTGATGGGCACACTTTAGTCTATGGGCTATAAGTAATTGGTGTTGTGTTGGGTGATGGAGGCTGCTGCCTGCGTTTCTGCTTTGGAGTCCTCTGTTGCCTACACAAAGTAGTATTGAGAGGTTCCGCAAATGTTGTACTCTTACTATGTGTGGCCTGTGGTGGTGGAGATCTAGTGAGACTATGTGATGAGTGTGGTGTGGTGCAAACGTTTAACATTCCCACATGATTGTCAGGTTCAGTCTGGGTTGGAGAGAGCATTACCTCCAGCATGGCTACATATGTGCATCTCCCACAGGTTGTAGTGTTGTATGTTAGGAGAGGAGCATTGACTGTGTACATGAGACAATTTATATATTGCCTCATGATGCCCATATTCGTCATATAGACAGGAGATGACACTGGGAATTGACACTTGGACATGCCTGAATATTTAACTATTTCTCACTAGATATGTGAGGTAAGTGTGTACAACAGCTGTTTTACTCTAAGCAAGCTGGAAATGTAAGGACAAACAGTGTTTACCTGTAGGAAATGAGTAGGATTGAGTGCTATAGTAATTAGTAGCTCATGAAGTGCTTACATTTTCTGAACAAGTGCTGAGCATGAATAAGCAATACAGATAGGGTGTTGGATAACAAACTCATTGCCCCCCCAACAGGTACACAATCACATATCCATGAACACTACAGAGCCCCTGTAACCATAACTATGATGGTACAAGGTGCACTCAGGCTGCATGTGACCTGTCCACATCCCTGGTTGTATCATATACACATATGGCAAAACAGTTTGCTCTACACATACACATCATGTAAAACATAGCTTCATGTCAGTCTGTAAAAACACTGAATGGTGCACACCAACAGCTATCACAACCCACAAAGTGGAGAGACCACTCATAATGGGAGGCACTGCACTATTACCCTGCTGAGTCTGGTCTAAAAGTCCATGAAACTTAATCAACGTATATGTTGTTAGCAGTACAGATGTAGATGATAGTACGGATGATTTCACACTGCATATCATACCTGTGACAGGTCATAGGGCATCATCACCCATACTGTGTTCCACCTACACTCAGTATACTACATGTACCTTTGTATGTCACAGGAGTGTTCTGCCAGTGGCCTGCTGACAGAACCAACACTACAAAAGGTGTGAGTGATATGTGCATATCACACCAGTGGTACAGTAAAAAAGGGTTAACTTGTTGTACTCCCCCCTCAATGTAGCCCATACCACACAGACAAATGGGAGGCATCTGCGTATGTATGTGAATGGCTATGACCTAGGAGCAATAGCTGACTCAGTGTTGTGGACAACATACAGAATGGGCTTTGTGGGTGAGGTGCGTGACATATATGTGCACAATCTGACAGCTGCATATTGCATTGTCACTTGCTAGGTTAATAACCCTGTACCCATGAACTACCACCTAGGCAGCGGTCAACATAATGGACACTATGTGTAAGGGATGGTGCTGTGCAGTTTACCTCCCTGAGCTAGTGATGTCACCAAGCCTATTAGGTAGTCATAAGAGGCAACCTTAGTCATGACAGGGTGCCATCCATGAGCATGGAGATCATTGTACAGCCATATTCATCACTCAAGTGACCAATATCGGATCACATATCACCTTTAAGGGGTATTGCCCATGCTTGGATGGGCGACACCAGCCTTCACAATCCTCATCTCCACTACGCAGCATGCTGCCTACCCTGCATAAAGACATGTCCAACACTGTGATGTTGGACATGCTACACGTACATATCCTGATCTGAAATACATACGTCATGGACAGCCACCTTCCTAGTACAAGGATCGCCACATGCTGGACAGATCCTTGTGCCATACACGTTACATACTCCTGCCATACTATGCAACCCTGTCCAGCAAAGCTGCACATTTCATCTGTCAGACATGGTGTGATGACCGCATGGTAGATGTATCATTAACCATCTGGATCAGTTATGTGGCACTGATTCACCTGGCAGCGGGAACATGGCTGTCGGATACAGCCGCACATGTTATAGTTGATAACCATCCCTGCAAATACCATCTGGCTAGCCATTGTCCCATGTGTATCACATGTGCAACACAGGCGATATGTGGCAGGATGTTGAACTGCTGTACAGTGCCGTGTAGATGTATATGGCAAAACACATGTATGTAAAGGTTTCCGTGCGGATGTCTGCATTGTCACAGGTCATGTCCGTTAAGGCAGTGTATGCGTTGATATGTGACATATACACAACATCAAAGTCAACAGCATTAATGTGGACACATCCAGGTATGTGCGGATAGGTAAGAACACCAGTACAGGCAAACAGACATGCCCACATCAAGACAGCATTCACATGGAGTATGAGCAATGTAATCAGGTGACACACATATATGGTGATAATATCCAATCCCCACTGGGTGTCACAAACATGTCAGTGGTGTCAAGTGTCATGAAGATTTGCAAAGACAACTGTTCATATGTACTAAATGTAATACACATGTATGTGCAGCTGTATCTCTGTGCATCTCTGAGATAATGATGGAGACAGGTCACAGTATGTCTTCCAAATATGCCTCGATCAAGACTCCCAGCTTATAGCCACTTGGAGGATGAGGCCCTCATACCTTACCTCCAAGATAACTATGAGGTCTTGTTCAGCCATGTGCCACAGCATGCACAGCAGCATTGATGACCTGTGGCAGGAACTTCGCAGGAGGGTTAATGATGTGGGTGGCCATAACCGCACATACAAGCAGGTGCGCAGACACTGAATGGACCTGATCAGCTGAGAAACAGCGTACATATGCAATCGCCAGGGAACAAGGTGCAACAGGTGGTGGTCCACCAACCCAGCCCCCACTCTCACGTACCGAGGAGCTACTGGCCAACCTGGGGACACCATCAGAACAGCATCCACAAACCCTAGCTGCCATCATGGAGGTGGGTGTCTCCCAACCACCGAGCCTGGAGTTGCCTGGTAAGTCAATACTACACATATAAAACTATTATATCCCATTTAGTTGCATGTATCACTGTACAATATGTAATGTAACATCATATGCAAGGTAGGTTTACACACATGCCACATACTATAGTATGTTACCCTGTGTATGCACACATGTGCATACTCCATAGTATATCCTATTGTACTGGCGAATGTGTCAACATGCACATTGCACCCTGTAGCTGTCATACAGTCATGGATAATGATCATACGGCTGTGTCACCCCTATACAGGTACCTCTGGCATTCCGCAGAGACAGCAGGCCGTTGCAGGTGAGACAGTTATAAGTATCAGGCATGTTAATGCACAGATCTATTGGCCATGTGGCCAGTTAACACATGTACACAATGTATGGTCCGGTCACGATATACAGGTCACATCTTTAATCAATCACACTGGCTACCCATGTGCAATACTTACAAACTAAATGAAACACTGACATGAAACCACAGAAATGGTCATTGCTAGATGTGTGGACAGCTGTGCATACAACGGTGGAGGTGTTGTTCAATGTAGGAATATGTACTATACATCAGAACTACACGTGGGGTACGCAAACAGTACTACACAGTGAGCTGGAGTATGGGCAGCCCACAGGATTCACCATTGTGGAATATGCCCCTGCAATGACTGCACACATTGTGATGTGCCATCTGACATGTCCATGACATGAAGTGGTCCGGCTCCAACATTGTCTCACTATCCCAAAAAACATACCCCACATACCAAACATACAGCCCTTTGTCTGCATAACCCTGTGGACAGTGGAGTATCTGACATCTATAGGTGTATGTCATACGGGACAACACAGACATGTGAGATAGACGGCCATCACAACCATTTGGCCAACACATGTTCACACATGGCCATGGAGGATGGCCAGAGACATGTAGCAACACACAGTAGATGTGATGCGTTTGTGTGTACACCCTGATGTACATTGGCTACACATGGTCCAACTATAGCCTTTGTTGAATGGTTATATTGCAGATGTGGAACACTGGACATCCTACAAGCCTGTGCACAGCTTGTGGAGGCGTCACTTAATTCGACCACATAAGATGTGTTGAACATCATGACTGTCACAGCATGATGTCACCTGTACAGCATCCACATACATACACAGACAACCACATCAGGCCACAGATACAGTACATTTCCCTTGCTGCTGTTGGACATCACTGTCAGCCATGCACCTTGTGTGTGTGGTACACAAATGTCATGTGGGACATGGTGTATTGACAAGTCTGCCATGTGTGGACATGGTTGCCAGGCAGCTAAGAAATGTCAGCAGTTGTGCAGGGGTATCATCCGTATGTCCTTCGGTGACCTGTCACACATGACACATCATGGTTTAGTGTGTATACACCTCAGCGACGTGGGTCACAATCCACAGTATTTATGTATTGTGTATGCACAGTCATGGCTATGCACTGTGTGTGTAATCCACACTGTATAGCAATAGAGACACCTCATGATTCCATGCAATGGCACTGTGTCTGTACTTCACACTGTACAGCAATATAGACACCTCATAATACCCTTCAATGGTCATGCACATCTGCTAAAAGTGCATTCTATCTGTAGGGCGTACAGACAACACTGCAATGTGACACCATTACACCGCTGTACATGTGTCAGGACACTATTGTGTCAACATGTATGCATGTCAATGCACACATCAGCAGATTACATGTCATACTACATGTTAATGTCAAGGTGATATGCCTCACATCAGCCATGTGTACTATTAACCTGTGCTGGTCCAAATGGTGTAACACAGGGATGCATGCTTACTACCATGATTGTGTGAAATGCATGGCTTCTGCTATGACACATGCTTGCTATTGTGTGCAACCAAGGGATGTATGATAACTACCACTATTAATGTCCGAGCTGCATGCCGTCTGCTGTATCACATGCATGTTGCATGCCTTCTGTCAAATCACATGCATGGTGTGTGTCTCTATTGTAATGTAGAGTCTTTGTTTTCCTTCACAGGTGATGTAGGTACGTTACCTACCTGAAGTCCATCTGATGTTAGTGTCCCCACAGAATCTAGCAGTGATGATGAACATATGCTTGAGGCACAGACAGGGTTGTCAGGGGCTGAATCTGTGCCATTGGTTACCATTCCACCTATATCCCCCTCTTCCCCTCACGCAGTTCTCATGCCAACATATACCCCATCACCAGTGGCCACAGAGGAAGGACAGTTAGCGTGTGGTAGCTTGGAACAGTAACGTGTGGTGGCTACAGAAGGTGTGTATTCACACCATGGTGTCAGTCAAATGACTGCAGATGTGCCACACAGGCATGTGACCAATGCTGCTTATAGGAGGACCTCTGGCCGACATGCCCTGCAGGACAGAGCAGCAGCTGGTGTCACCAGACGCATGTTTCAGACTGTAATGGTGGCACAGGCATGTGCTGAATGGCAGAACAGAGAAGGGCAGAGGCTTCAGAAGGCTGCTATCAGTTCTTTAAATGACAACATCCAGGCATTGGCAAATGCTCAACAGCAGATTGCTGAAGTTTTGGACAGACAATTGGGTGACATGATTGGAATCCTTGGCCGTGGCATGACAATCAGCGAGCGTGAGCTGTCTGTGCTGGAACATCTGGTAGGAGTGAGGCATAGGGCACATGGACATAGGCCAGCTACACCACCTGGTGCAGGTCTACATGAACGAACTACCTCACATGCCCGCTCCCATAGTGGCGGTAGCAGCAGCAGTGGAGCTAGTGCTGCGCTGTCCACACCAGGACACAGGCCACGTGGACGTGGCCCTGGACGGTCCCAACAGGGACATGGTTCCAGTGAACATGTGTCATTGGACAGCACCCAATCTGTACCTCTGCCTGGTAGTGTCCGTGCAACCCCTGGCAGGCACAGGTCATGTGGCCAGACACAGTGAGCTGTAAATCCTGGTCTATACACTCTGGAGCTGTCAATAATACCCCTGTGTAGGCCAGACACATGGCAGAACTGTGTGCATACATACACGCACACACCAGAAACATCTGTAGGGCACCCCAACACTCACATGCATAACAACCACACATGGCCAATTAGATCACAGGCCCTAACCCACACACATGATGTCATCCACTGGTGCAGCCTAGGCCCCTTGCAAACATTATCACCCTGTGCATATGATGATGCCTGTGCCACATCCCTGTCATCCACACCATCGGTGCAGGGACATGTTCATATGGTCTGATGCACAGGGTGAACAGAATAGGGAGATAAGTGTATATTACAATTGTTGTGTACTGTTGACACGCAGCAGACATACCATGTAGTACAGGTTTAGAATGCATTGTTTTATGTTCACAGTATGTGTCTTGGTAACAATAGTAACAACATGTTGGTAATGATGCCCTGCTTCCCTCCTTAAGGTCTAACTGCATGTGCCATTAAGTACCAGTGTTTGCAGTTTCCCATGTGTAAATGTGGACTACTCACAGGCATGTATGGCAATACCAGCATGCTATACGTAGCTTCAACCTCACTGTTAGAAAGGCTGACATTCCAAAGATGTCTACACATCTAGTGATCCAGGAGCATGTGAGCTATGTACTAAGCTACAGTGGCTAGAGACGTGATATCCATACCGGGTGACATCACAGGTACAGTTACATGGTGCGGGGAGTTTACATAGTGGTCTAGCTGATGTCAAGGGTAGAGGCCAGTTGATAGCATGAGGCCTCACTGTGTAGCAGTAATACACATTCACATTACAGGATGAGAACACACAACTACACACACACACACACACACACACACACACACACACACACACACACACGTATTCAGACACAGTAACACGCCCACACTCAAGGGGTCAGACACTAACACACACACTAGATAGTGTTGAGGTGAGGACCCCTGCCAATGTGGTAATCACCATTACAGTACTGTACACCCACATGACGTGACACAGAGAATGAACATGTACAGGTAGTCAGTAATGCCTAAGACCGATGGCATCAACAGGGTAGTAGATTGCATCACCTGGAGGGATTAGGGGTCCTGTCTGTTCACTATGGTAGCATACATACTCACTCCATGGACCAGACAGCCACACATGCATATACACACACACACACACTGTTGAGTCCACAATTGAATGCACCTACGTCATGCACATACAGATAGCTCACATGTGTGTGATACACACACCACCCCTGCCTATGTCTTGCTTTCTACACTGCAGTATATACAGATCTCTACAACAGTGTACAGAGGTGTGTAACAATTGGGATGTATTCCCCACCATACATGGCATATATGGACACACAAGCACACACACATGGCAGTACTGTGAATCAAACACCTGCTATCTTATGATACGTATGCCAGACATGCAGCAGTGTTGCCCGCCTTACAATGTGTACAGAGGCTACCTTTGGCAATTGTGCTGCTGTATGCACAGGGGAGGTCTTAAGTGTTACAGGTGTCAAGTGATTTACAGTCAGTGACACGCTGACCACTGTGTAGGTTGTATGTCTTCACCTTCAATTAACAGAAACATAGCTTATAGTGTTTGCACGTTATGGTAGGATGGCTTGTGACACACCTGTGAGCTGTCTTCAGCAAACATCCATCTGCAAAGTTGGCCCACCACTTTATGTACACACATCCATCCATACCCGATGTACATCTTACCATACTGTCAGTATTTCACCATATAAAGGTGTCAATGATAGGTCTGCATTGCAACTGCATGTTGTAGCAAGACACAGATCAACTGCAAACATCAGCTACTGCACACGCGGGGTAGGTGAATGCACACCACATGTACATGTGTGTAGGTCCTACATTCCTGTCATTTAACCATGTTTGTAGGCATTGCAATTGGACATGTGTGATGACATACATGACACATGGACTGTTGTATGATATGACAGTTGTCATGTGTAACCAGTACAGGGGGAATGTTAATTCAGTCAACATTGCTATCACACCTTGTGTACTGTTAGCATTCAGCCATGGACCTACCTTCCATGTGCATGTGTGTAATTGCTGTAGCCACTTGTCTGCACAAAGGACA
>NC_056741.1:1362478167-1362495667 GCF_019279795.1 Protopterus annectens
TGTACATCAGGACTATTTACAGAGATTACATAAGTAAGCAAGTTAAACAAGTTCAACAGGTTAGAGTTAATCCAGAGTGTAAATCAGGATTAAATTAAATTACACAGTAAGATGGTTAACAGATTTTTACACATTCTAGAGAGAGTTAGCCAGGCTTGATACAGTGACATAGCCAGTTAAGTGACAAATGTTGTTTGAGTCAAGTTTTAAATTGACCTAAGGTGGAAAGTAAGGTAATATCAGCTGGAAGAGTTCCAGGATCTTCTTACAGAGTTTGCAAAGATAGAGTCACCGGCTGTGTTACTAATTTTGCTAGTTTGTTAGAGGATCGAAGCGGTCTAGGATTGTTATAGGGGGTGATAATATTTTTAAGCGCAGGAGTATTGTTCGGATTTTAGAGGATTTTACAGGTCATAATCAGTTGGTTATACTGGATTAGGCTGGGTAGTTCAAGCCACCCAAGCTGATTTAGATTGATGCAATGATGTGTCCTAAATGGCAGCCCAGTGGCAAACCTGGCAATGTGGTTGTAGCAAATTGAGAGTTTGTTAAGGACAGTCTTGTTTAAATTCGAGAGTAGAGGGGATGCATACAGAAGGGTTGAAAGAAGGTGAGAGCGAGCTATGGCAATTTTAGCTGGAGGGGTTAGGAAGGTTTTTATTCTGTAAAGTGACCCTAGTTTTTTATTGATGGTTTTGATAGTTTGGTTAACATGTAGGTCGAATTTTAGATTATTATCTATGATGACACCTAATAGTTTTGTAGAGGGGTCAGGGGAGATTATTGTGCCATCATTTGAATTTTTGGTAAAGGTGAAAGCAGTAGATCTACGTGTTGGTGAAAATAACAGCATTTTAGTTTTTTTGGGATTTAGGATCAGACAACGTTCAGAAAGCCAGTTTTCTATTGTATTAAAGGTGGTCTGGGTAACTGACCATAACTCTATTGGAGATGTGGCCGAGCAAATCAGAGTAGAATCATCAGCATATTGGATACAGCTGACTTTTGGGATGACAGTATAAAGGTAGTTAATGAAGATGGAGAACAGCAAGGGCCCTAGTATAGAGCCTTGTGGTACTCCAAGGGTGTTAGGTAGAAGGTTAGAGAGTTTGTTCTGCCAGAGGACAGCCTGCTGTCTACCATTCAGGTAGGATTGAAACCATTGAAGGGCTCTAGTATGTAGACAGAATGTTTGCAGGGTGTGGATTAAAAAGTTGGTGATCAACCATATCGAATGCCTTGGAAAGATCCAAGAAGAGGGCTGAGGATATATAATTATTGTTGCGATTATGGTTTATGGTGTAGGTAAAGGCTAGGAGGGCTGAAGTAGTGCTGTGATGAGGATGGAAACCATGCCGAGTGTCTGTCATAAGGCGATTCTGGATTAGGTGGTGCATAAGTTGTCTATGAATACATTTTTCCATAATCTTTGCAAGTGGAGAGAGTATAGCTATTGGCCTATAATTGGAGAATTCAGTACAGCTGCCGCCTTTGTGAAGTGGGATTACATAGGATATTTTCCAGATGGTGGGAATTTTAGCTTCTACTATGGTTTGATTGATTACTATTGAGACAGGGTAAGCAATAGCATCAGCTGATTTTTGTAGGTACTCGGCAGGGAGTTGATCAGCAGAAAGTGTAGTGGGTTTTAATTTTTTGCTCAAGGTACGGATAAGTGAAGTGGCGACTGGTTGGAAGCTGAATGCGAGTAGGTTTCTAGGGGTGCTACTTTCAGGACCAGGGGAGGTAGGAGGTAGTCGGCTAGCTAGGGCTTGAATTATCTCAGTAAAGAATCAGTTAAAACTGTCAGAAACATCTTCAGGGGTTTTATCAATAGTAGCAGCAAGGACAGTTGGTTGGTGTACATGTGTACGGACCTCTCAAACACTCAGGGACTAATTTCAACAGTGACAGGGACAAGGCAAGGACAAATCAGGGACAATCACGGACACTTCTACAATATTAGTACTATTAACTTGAAATGTGTTGACAGATTTAGAGCATATGTATTAATACTTATTTTCTGAAGTTAAAAGAGTCTATTACTCTTAATTATTGTCATTATTCATTCAGTGTAATTCAACACCTTTCCTCCAAAGGTCACTGGTTTTATGAGTGATTAAGAGGCTGGCCAGTTACTGTGCGAATGCTCTGACCATTGGTAGAGTTACCACATTTTCATATGTCCAGGATGGGATATATTCTGGACACACCAGACTGTTTAGGCCAACACATACCCATGGTCAGTACAGGGTTTAGAACATTAATTATTTTCCAAGATGAGAGCTTATTCCTGTAGCACTTTAGTTGCTTATTCTGTTTCTTGTACGATTTACGTATTTTACATCCAGAAATAACTGTTTTAGGCAACTGTTGCATGAACTATGGTACATAGTTATTTCCTACAATCACAGGACATTTGCCATTGTATCATTCTTGGTCAGGACACACCTACCCAAACATGGACTGTCCCTCACAAACTGGGACAGGAGGTACCCTGCTTACATCAGCACCTTAATCACCCTACATCCAAGTGCCACTATGCGAATGTGTACAGTATATTTTCTCAATAATTCATGTGGGGAGACGTGCATCACGGGCAGGTGTTTGACCTCAGGTAGTAGGTTCTGCATGACCGGCAGGAGGCTGAGCAGTCTCGTGAACCAGTACTGCACATACAACTTGTTGTTCAGATGTTTACAGGACTGGACATCATGTCATAATACCAAGTCTGATGTTTACAAAGGATACTTATCCCATGAGGGATATCCAAAAATTGAACAAGCCAATAACCTTCGATTTTTTTGGATTTACAAAAATGTGACAGGGTTTTACATGCAAGGGATACATAGTTTGCAATCCTGACACTGCCTAGGGTGACACTGCCTACTAGATACGAGTAGTGGTCACTATGTGCAGATATGGCTGCGCCAAGCTAGTAGCCAGAGTATGGCTGGATTTGGTGGACGTTCAGGAATGGGGGGGTTGTGTGCTGTAGAGGGGATGATGGGTATTCAATTATGCATCCAGGTGTTTTGCAGTTGGATGGCTCAGTTCCGTCCAGACCATTATGTGGGTATGTGCCGGTGACGTTTCTGTACATGTGTATCACACATTTTTAATATTCATATGTTTGTGTGATTGTGTTCTACAGTATGGCCTGTCAGGTTGTATTGCAGATGTGTACGTTTGTTCTTTGTGTTTCTTTCCGATTCACCCATCTCCAGTTCACCTATTGTGCATCCAACACAGTCTCGCCTTTGTGGATTATTACATTACCCATCCCCCCACACCCACATTCCACACACTCCATCCATCCCTTCTCTGGTTGATGGCCCATGGCACAGTCAAGGGAACACATTGCATACACTACATATCTCTGGTACCTGTATGGTTGTGAGGACTACCCTAGCATTTTTCACCTTCCACATGCTGTACATCACACACATAGGTACACGCAAATACTTATCTTTCATGACATGGTAGGTACACCCGGGTAATACCCGTTCATCTTTGACACATCCTGACAAGAACGGCTTGGACCGCAAATGGGCAGATTTTGGCCGAATGCTCTGACCACTGGTAGGGTTGCCACCTTTTCATATGGCCAGGATAGGATATATTCCGGACACAAATCAGATTCTACAGGACAACACATACCCACAGTCAGTACAACGGATAGTACTTTTGTTTTATGCCTACATGTTAGCTTATTGTTGTAGCAGTTTATATGCTTCTTCTGTTTTGTTTACTTGCTTATTCTATTTCTTGTAACATGTAGGTATGTTACATATAGAAATAACTATTGTATGTGACTATTACATGCGATGTGGGACATAATTATGTCATACAGTCGCAGGATATTTTACATTTATAATGGTTTTGGTATGGACACAACTGCCCAGATGTGTACTGTCCCTCACAATGTGGGACAGGTGATAACCCTGACCATTGGGCTAGACTTAGCTATTGGCGGTGCGCTAACACGATGCATTTCGCTTCCACTTGGTATAACTACCAACATTGCATTAGAATACGGGCACATGGTTTTAAATGTCATTTGTTCGAGGGATGGAGACTCGATATTCGGCTATGTGCATTTGTGTTTGCTTCTTAATTTTGTGTTCGCAAGAACTGTCTTGTATGCTTTGCATACGTTTCTGTATCCACGGACAGGTGTGATTACTATTGCAGGCAGACTGTAATATTCAGCATTTTAGGTTGCACGTCAACAGCCGACATTTCCACGCCTCCGTGCGGCACTTCAACAAGCCCCATGCACTCGCGCTCATTTCCTATGCACGTGGATGTGGCGGCAGCACGCCTTCATTAATATGCATATGGCGCTACTGTGCCATCTGCACGGTCGGCGCAAGCCTAACACCGGCCTTGCGCTGAACTTCATGAATCCCAGGGAGAGCCCCACTGTCTGTTGCAAATGAGGCAGGACAGGCATAAACAGGAAATGGCATTGAGGTAAGCAAAACAAAATCTCACAAGATTGAAGATCTTCCAGCATTATCAGGACTGACAGTGGAACAAAGGCCTTGTGTTCCATCCCATGTCTCCACTCTTATTTATTTACTTACTTGTGTGTACACTTTATTAGTATTTGATACCTGGGTGTGTGAGCTGATCCAAGAAGTCTTTTCAATCACAATCCAGGCCACTTGGCCAAGACACTGCAAATGACAGTAGAAGACAGCTGAGAACATATGATTAAATAAAAAAGGTTGTAGGAAATATTTACAGAATAACCACATGAATAAACTAATACATCTCTAATATGATGCTATATAAAGATTTTGGGATATACTCCAGCCATATAGCTGGAAGTCTTTCCTGGGAGACATTTAAGGTCACTGACCACTACTGGAACCTACCTATCTACCTAGCTTCAGACAAATGCTTCAACTCTACAGCTTCAAGTTTTTTTCTGGTTTAGTTAGGCCTTCATAGTGGTCACCCACCTAAAGAACAGCTTCTCTTTGGAAACCATGCAGTGTGCATGGAGGACACATTTTGTTTCTCTCCTAATTAAAAAGGGCATTGCAAATGGCAATCATTTAGTAGAATTTGTCTTCCACAAACACATACAACTTAACTTTTCCAGGGATATCATGGGCCAAACTCTAGCTAGATAATCAGAATCTGTTTTATATAGTTCAATTATTAAAAGCATACAACAGAAAAAAGGTTCCCAAACTGGGTACTATCCTTCACCAGAAGTTGCAGTTAAAGAACCGAGGGACAGGAGGACAGATTACTCATTGTGCTTTATGTCAGAAATAGAACTGGAAAGGCTTGCGAGCTGTTTCTCCTTTATGTATAACACCAGCAGGCTGGCCTAAGGCAGGAATCTAGCATTTGGGACATCCCTAAAAGCTCTGAAAGTTATACTAGGAAGGGTCGACTGCTACTTGTGGCCAATTTCCATGGATAATTACTCAGTGCAGCAGTGATCCCTATGATGAACATTTGTAAGTACCCAAGTACTACAAATGACAACAGGTCATACTTCCAAGATCATACAAGTAATGCAGTAAAACATATAAAACAAAAACTGAGTTACTACTTCAGATCAAACACAATCTTACTTCTGAAAGCAATAAAACAACCATAGTGCAGGTCATTCCAATTAAAAAATGATGCTTCAACTCTCTCACTCTCAGATAGTGTGTTCCACAAGATGGTCACCTCTCAAAACAGCATGTATTGTGACAGGACGGCCTCTCCTTACCCAAAACTGGATGAACAGGCTTATTATCCACTAAATCTGACATAGCCTGACATGCCCTTTGATCACGCAGACTGCAGTACAAACAGCTCTACCCTGAGTTAGCCCATTTCCTAAGCTGGAACCAATCCAACAGAAACCTAAAGCCATCAAGTCTGCAGAAACTTAGAATACCAAAATATCTTCACTAATGTGGTAGCAGACTTAATCCTGGGGCATACTATTCCTCACACAGAACATCTGACCCTCTCTGTAAATGGACTCTGCCCAGTAAGGTTTACAAAGCTGAATAAAAATTAACAGACTGACTAAATAGCACAACTCAAATCAGTGCATGCATGTGGTTTTGCAGCAGCTGAAATGCCTACATTTTCCCTAAACAGAGGGGTCCATTGTTAAGCATAACCATGTAGACATTTGAAACACAAATAACCAACTGCAAATACTACTTAGATAGAACCTATTTCTCAAAAGTGAGGCCCCCAACTTGTTTTATGTGAGGACCAGGTAAGTCTGAGGATGTTATGTATTTCAAAAGTTGATCTTTACATACTGCTTCTAGAATAGGCTAAATAATATTCAGTGAAAACATGTATCTGATAGCAAATTAATTTAATGTGTACATCACAAATTGCATTTTATTTCCGAGGGACACACAAATCATATTATTTCTTCTTTTAAAGGAGAAGCCCAAAGTAATATTTGATGTCTAAAGAAGGCACAAGTTCTTCTGCAAGACTTGTGGGAAACTACTGCAATAAAATCTGAGAAGGAAGAGATGAAAGCAAGTCTAAATGAAGTAATGAAAACAGTCTGACCCCACATTCCAGGGATAACATTTGCTCAGATGCTTATCACCAGGCCATCATTAGTGGCAAAGATATTCACTGTGCAAACAATGAGAAATGCTACATGCAAACAGAAGACACACCTTTGTCTCTTAACCTGTGTGCTCTTACAAAGCTGCTGGTTAAAAGAAATACAGAAAAAAGTTCCACTACAAATGTCAAGTATTGCCTTAAAGTCAGCTTTCTTAAAAGAACTCCACAATTACTGCAATGTGTGGATTTAACACCTGTGAAACACATCCTGGGAACCGCAGCAAACAAAACAGGCCTTATTATTATTGCTGATGCATTACTCTCGGGATGGATTTACAGCATAAGTGAAGACTAAAGCTTGAATGAGAAAATTAGAAAATGGAAAGCTCAAATATGCCTTCTGAGAAAAAGGTTTGAATCCCTTCCCCTTCAACACACACACTGGACTTTATAAATCTACTGAGCTCTCAAGACTTCTGAAGCTTCTACAAAAACTCATTTTGAGGTTTCCAATTTTGAGATTTAAAATGGTGACATCATGCACTAAAACCCTCACTCCGGCTGTGCTGGTCTTCAGTGGAATGTGTGTTTGTGTCTGTGTCTATGCACAAATATAAATACAAGTATGTACATGATGTATTCTTTAGCGAAGTATATGCGTGTGTGATTGAGTGTGAAAATGCATATATGCATCTATGCATGCATACATACGTGCAGATATGTCTTGTTCTAAAATGTGCTTAAATGATAACACAAAATGAGTAAAAGGAACACTGGCAAAGGTCAAAGGTTGTCTTGACTTTTAATTAGCAAACAAACTGTATCAGTCAGCCAGCCAGCTTGCATACAAGAAGGTCCAGAATGTATGAAGCAATGCCTGCAAAGTAAACTGCAGGTTAATGTACACGGAACTATGACAACACTACACATTCTCCACCCCCACCCCACTGATAACTGCCTATAGCCCCACCTTTATGCTGCCTACCAGTTGTGGGCTTTTTAAACACACAGAATACAGTAGCTTAGAAAGGCACTGCTTTTCCCATTCAGGTTGTCCTGGTACACAACAGTCCAAGACTACTGTTGTTTAATAAACTGCTAGTCATACTGTGGTTTTCTGAACATTTCTGTATTTCATTAAAAAGCTTTGTGGCTTAACAGTCGCAGATGTTTTCCACACATGTATATGCTCTGTGTCTAGCCGTGCAGTACAGAAGAGCTAAGGCTTTTCTTGGAAGCGCAGGTTTGATTCCCTCAGTCTTCCAACTACAGTTTTTTTCCCTTTTATAACCCCAGGGACTTTGCCCGGCAGCTCCACTACCTTTACCCAACTGGCCCATTTGTTTTGGTGCAATGGGAGACAAATATTCCCAGACTAGGAGAGAGCCCTACAGTCCATTTGCTCCTGCCTCAGAATCCCCATAAGCCCTCTGTCCTAAGCAACAGTCAGGTGGTAGAGAGAAAAATAACTCTGTTGCTCCTACTGTAAGTTTACCCTCTCCCTCTGGGAGCACCCCCCCCCCTTCCCTAAGGCAGCTCCTCTAAGCCCACAACCGCTCACTAATCTCTCACTGGCTACTTACTGTAAGTCCACTATGGTAGCATGAGCATGGCCAGCTTGAAACACCACTGGGTAAACACCTAATGCTTCCTCCCCCTGAGACAGATAACCTGGCAGTGGTCACTCACTTGTACTTTCCCCTGTCAGCTATTAAAGGCACTCGAGTCATTAGCTTAACTCAGGTTACCTGCTCAGTAGTTAAGGTGTTATCCCTCTGTGCCAAGGTGCTGGCAAACTTCATCTACAACAGCACAATTCTGTAGAAGTCCTGTACTCAGACCAAGGCTCCTATGTCATCTGTGAAATGAGGCACTTGGATACATATGAAGGCGTGTCCACTTTCTGAAAAACATAGCATCAAGTGTAATTATTAGAGTACAAAGATCAGATTTATGAGGCTCTCTATTGAAATGTCAGCACTCAAAATGCTGAGTGCCGACAAGCCAGGAAAAAAAAAAAAAAAAAAAAAAAAAAGGCTGCTCTTCTCCTAATTCATTTTTGCAGGGGGGAAACTCCACTAAAACCCCAACATGTGGGGGCAAGCCCCCAGAACCCCAATGTGTTGGGGTAAACTCCCACACACCACTCAAACATATATACCAACTCCAAGATCACCATACCTTGGACAAAAAGGAATATTCTGAGAAATGGCCATCTCAGACTTGCATATAGGAGTCTGTTTTTTCAGCCAGTCTTTGTGTTTCGGGACTCACTCTAGCAGGTCCCAACAATTCAAATAGCTATCAATTTATGAGGTACTTACTAATAATGATCAGTCTGTCAGTGAAAGCACAGTTTTGCTCTTAAACGGTTAGATACTGTGTGCTTAAATGTAAAAGCCAGCCAATCAGTATTAACAGCATGCACTAAACTTACTATTTCAGAGAAAAGGCATCAGGCAATGTGATCAACCTTAACATAAATCAAAATACAACATACATCACAGAGCAGAAGGAAGCAGCAAGCTGGGTGGGCACAAGAACTTTGTGAGACACCATTACCTTATACAAATCCACTAGACAAGTACAGCAGGGGATCTATATGTGCCATTTGTCATAACATATATCACTAGGGTAGACACCACCTCAAAACAGGTTAACAAAGTTAAAACGATGTGAGAAAACAACAAAATAACTTAAAATGTAGAAGAATGCAATATAACTTCCATTTATCAAAGAGCTGGCATCCGATGCAACAATTTTTTTTCTTTTGGGTTAGCAAGCTAACACTGCATTCACAGACCATCTGCGGAGAAAATTTGTCAAGACAGCTGAATCAGTGCACCTAGCCAAAGTATAGGGAAAAAGACAATAAA
Organism: Protopterus annectens; assembly: GCF_019279795.1. Classification (NCBI taxonomy): domain Eukaryota; kingdom Metazoa; phylum Chordata; order Ceratodontiformes; family Protopteridae; genus Protopterus; species Protopterus annectens. The sequence goes on from NC_056741.1 coordinate 1,362,487,602, forward strand.
AACTGACACACCTAGTACAAGCATGTTGAAGTACGGAGATGGAAAAGCAGTGTGTTCCACCAACAGATAAAAATACCAGCAAAAACACGACAAGTTAAGAATGACATTCAGAAGGTAGAAGTTCAAGTTGAGATACCTTTACTGCTGACTAAAACATTAAAAGGGGACAAAAATGTTCCTGAACATGAAAGTGACAAAAACAGTGATGTTTAAACAAACAGACAGAATTGAATTAACTAGCTATAGACATTCTTCCTTCAGCTGTTTCAGAGCATGACCAGGGAAAAAAGAAACTGCATCTTCAGTTTCAGACTGGCATCAGGAAACAATATATTTGTGTCCTGAAGACTGCTGACAATTTTAAGGTCCGTCTGAAGTAATGCCGACTTATACCTAGGATCAATGTTAGTATACCACAGGCCTCTGAGTAGAATGAGACAACTGGGTATATTTATAAGTGACCAAGGTGAAATTCATCAAATTGCCTAAAGCTGAAGTGACATTAAGGAACACAACACCAATAATGGTTTTCCATTAAACTCTAGCAGTGATGTCCTAAGTGTGCACCAGTAGTGATTTCATTTTTGAGTCACTGCGACCCTGGAGTTGAGATTGGGTGTTTGTGTATTACATAGAGGAAGAGAGAGAGAGAGCGCTAGAGAGACCGAGGAGAGAGTGCTTTTACTAAGCAAAATTCCCAAATGTTGATATCTGCTTTGTCAAAATACTTTGATCAACAGGTGTCGGACAGAAGAGAATCCCTGGAGTTTCGATAGCAGAAACTCTGGCGGAATTTACATTTTATTACCCAAGGCACAATAAGTGGGCTAGACTGGACAGAAATTTCACAGGCAGGCACATGCACATTTAATTGAAAGCTTCGATACACATCAGATAATTATTTCAGACCATGCACAAATAAAAATTAAGCTAAACATGCTGGGCAATGAAAAATGAGACACTGGTGCCTTCCCACCTACCTGTTAAAAAGAAAGGAATTTTAGGAATGGGTTAGTGGAAATTATTAGAGTGTGATTACGGAAGATGGAAATTTCTTTAGAAGGAACAGCTAGCTAGTGAGTGGGATAAAATGGGGCAGGAAGAGATATGGTTAAAAAGTAATAGGAATTATTTAGAGAGCTGACAAAGGTTAAAATGTTACAGAATAAGTAGAATCTCACAGAACAAGAAAAGGAGCAACTGCAGACAGCTAAACAAAAATAAGGGAGTTCTAAGTTCTAAATTACTGGAATCCATTTATTGTACCAAACCTGAAGCCTGAACTGCTTTTTGCTTTACAACTGCAGGATTCACTCCAGCTGGTGTCTTCTCCTCCAGGCAGTGTGCTTACTATCCAGTAACTGAATTTTACTCAAGCTGACGAACACTGGCTCTTATTTCTCAGTTTCTTATTTTCAGAAAGGGAGAGCTGAAATTAAGCTATTGATCAGTGTGCAGCCATCTTGGAAGTGTCCCAAAACAACTATGTTTGATAAAAACCTCCAGAACACAAAAACTTTTAGCACAGAGATTTAGGCAACAGAAAGTAGAAAGGGTTGTTGCCAAACTTAGCCTATGACAAGAAAAACAACCAGAGATCCTATAAGGGTCTTACAGAAATTTTGGAAATTTTAAAATTTGTATACAGAAGAGGAAAGTGGAAACCAACAAATAGCTCAAATGGAAATATTTATGGAAAACTTCATTATGACAAGATTAAAGGAAAATGAATCTCAACAACTAATAGTTAAGATAGGAGAGAAGATAAAAATGGTGCTGCACAATAAATCTGCAGGGAAGACTCCTGGAACAGATGGAATTACTGTTGAAGTTTGGAAGTTGGGGGGGAGAAAATGGTAAAGATGTGGAAGATTTTGTTTAACAGTATTTTAATAGGAGGAGAAGCACCAACATCGTGGAAAAAAGCTGTGGAGGCTGTATTACCTAAAGAGGATAAAGAAACATTACACCCAGCCTCATACAGACCCATTTCAACTTTCAACCATGATTATAAAAAGTGTTTATGTATTTACTAGCTAAAAGAATGGCAAAGATGTTGCCAACATTGATAAATATGGATCAACGTGGTTTTGAGGAGGGGAGGCAAACATTTGACAACATAAATAGAACAAGGATGATCCAGAGAGTAGCAAAATGCAAGGACATACCACTGTAGTGGGTGGGTCATGATGCAGAGAAAGCATTACAAAGAGTAAGCTTGAATTTTATGAGTAGGGCAATGGAAGAAGCATTTGCATTTCCTGATAGAATAATAAGGTTAATTAGGAGAGTATATGAAGGATCATAATCAAGAATTAAAGTGTGTGGGGGGTCCTCTCTGATAATTTCCGTTTGAACAGTGGAATCAGACAAGGGTGTCCCCTTCTTATTGGCTTTATATTTAGAGCCATTGGTAAAGAAAATAAGGGACTCAGAAATTCAAATATATGACTGGTATGGTAATCAAGTAAAGCTGGCTATATTTCAGATTATTCTGTACCTGAAAAATGCAGGAAAGGACATCTCTGTGTTCTGGAACATTTTGAGACAATTTCAAGTCATTTTAGGATATAAAATTAATGAAGATAAAACAAAGGCTACAGCTGTAAATTATGTACCTACTCATGATTTGGTTCAGCAATATCCATATTTATGAGGCGATAAGATGAAGTATTTAGGTGTATGGATTGAAAGGGCTTCTGTTATGTTAGCTAAGGCCATGTGGGAAGAGACTAAAATGATAATGCAAAAACCGAGAAAGTGGAAGCTCATGTCTATGGATATGGATAACAAGATACAAGCGGTGAAAATGTTTAGTCCATTCAGTTTCATATACAGGTCAGGCATATTTTAATCTCAACCAGAGGAAAAGTTGTGGACAATTATTGATAAAGAGTTGAAGGAATTTATCTGGGAAGGAAAGAGTGCTATAGTTATGTGGGATAAGTTGATCCTCCCAAAACAACAAAGCGGTTTATGATTACCTGATTAGAGCTAAACAGTTAAGGCTCATATACATAACACAAGAAGAAGGTAATAATTTAAAGTGGAAAGGGACGATGATGATGATGATGAAGCTGGGGGGGGGGTCAAAAAATAAGGAGAGTGGAATTTGGGATGCAGATTAATGAGAAGAATAACCACTACACAGAATATTATATTCATAATGTTGGAAACCGTACTCTAAGAACTAAGACAATACTTGAAAGGAGATTTTGCCAATAGGGATGACTGCAAGTAGTGGTACAGAAAATAGGCAAGAGCAGGCTGGAATTTATTGGAGAAAACTGGCAAAGGAACCAAGGTACTGAGAGTAAATAACCAGAGAATCAAAGGGACTGCAGGTTAGAGACTATTTTCCATATCAGGGATTGATACAAGAATATAGGTAAAGAGAAAGGGATAGGAGACTTCTAAGTGTAAGACCTGCTCTGTCAGACTTTATAGTCCAATCTAGAACATAAGCTGTTGTTAAAAAGGGGAAAAATTAATATAGCATATAAAATATTACACGGTAACTCTAAAAATCAGAGGAGGTTAGAAATGATTGGGAAGAAAGACTGAAAAAGCAATTTACAAGGGAACAATGTGATGATATCTACAGCACTTAAATATGCAAAGTATGCAAAAAAGTAATGAAGATTTTGAATTTTTGTATGGAACTGTTTGCAAGCAGATAGCAAATGTCAGTGGTATGATGGGGTAGACAGACGTAACTGGAAACGTGTGTTTTTTTGAGAATGTACCAAGTTGGCAGATTTAAACAAAATCCCAAAATAATACTCTGACAGATGTTTGAGGAACAAATGGTTGTAACCAAGGAATTTATTACTTCAAGCTGGGATACGAGACCCGAGTTGCTTAAACATGGTGAGGCCTATTGGTTGCAAAAAAAAAAAAAAAAAGCTAGAAAAACAGGTAATCAAAATCTATTTTCAACACAAAAAAGGTTCTGGATATTATAAAGTGTGTCAAATTTTATAAAAAAAATAAATACAATTTGTGGGAACAATACATGCAAAATTAATGTTCAGGAGGTTTAAAGGAAGTCAAGATTTGAAAAACTAAGTAACTGTATACATTAAGATCCGTTATAGTGTCAGGCTAACATAAAAAGTGTACATAGTTATTTAAGATGCTATGTATAAATACTATGGAATTCATTCAAATGCATTTTAAAAATAAAAAATTGAGAAAAAAAAAGAAGATTTGAACAAATTATACAATGTTAAAGAGTTCATGCCACATAACGCAGTTCACTCTACAACAAGTACAAATACGACTCCGTCATTGTCCACGTTGGTGTGAATGACCTGAGACGTACCTCCCTGGACTACATGAAGAGAGACATGGAGGAGCACTCCGATCTTGTAGCCCAGACAGGTATGACCTTAGCCCCGAGTAGCATCCTGCCATCACCAAGAATGATACCACAGTACAAGGACAAAATGATTGACTTCAACAATTGGCTAAGCTTCTGGTGTTATTCTAAGGGAATCCAGTATCTGTCTGCCTGGGATGACATGATCGACAGACCACGATGCTTTGCCAGACATAGCCTGCACCTGTTGCCCCTGGGAATCCAGACACTGGCTAAGGCTCTTGCCACCCCATAGTGCCTTTTTTAGGCAAGGTTCAAATGACAAATTCAAAACCGTAACAGGTACAAGCAAGCAAAATCTATGGGTAATGCTACTCAATGCTAGAAGTCTAAACCTCAAAATGCACTCACTCGAGGCACTCCTTAAAATGGAGAACATCAACATCTGTGCAGTGACAGAGACCTGGTTCAAGGCTCCAGAGAGCACCCCTGCATTAACAGGCTATAATTTATACCACACCTTTCGGCCACCTAATCTGGACCGAAATGCTAAAGGCGGAGGGGTGCCCATATTCATATTAAGAATATCCACACCTCCAGGCTAGCTGCTCAGCATAATGCATCTGAGATTATCCAAGTGCAACTAACTCTGGGCAAGACCGCAATACAAACTGCAGCTTGCTACAGATTCCCCACCATGCCAGAGGATTCCCAATCCTCATTTCTTGATACACTGAAAAATATAAGGGTACAACCCAACATCCTAATAATGGGCAATTTCGACTACCCCATCATTAACTGGGAAAACTACTCATGTACAAACTCTTTTGTTCAACGTTTTCTGGAATTCATAAATCCCAATACCTTGGATCAACTTATCCACATCCTCACCAGAGGCACCAATATCCTAGACCAAGTCATTACGAACATGGGTGAAAGGTGTTCCACACCAGAGGTCAACTCCTTGTTGGTCAGATCTGACCACAAGCTAATCACCCTAGACAGCCACATCCCGCCCCCAGCACCCATTAGGGAAACCACCATAAAAAAATTTCTCCAAAGCCAACTTCATACTTCTCAAGACAAGTGGCAAACTTCATGACACCCATGCAGACGGACAACAGAGGTACGACTGTTGAATCCTACACAAATGCACTTTATAAACACTTACACGAGTGCATGGATCATTGCTATCCCTAACAGAATAAAGATGCTAGCCTCCAAAAAAAGGAAGCCAATCTAATAGTCCCCTGCCATAAACAAACTATACAACAGAAGAAAGAAACTTTTTTTTTTGCAACAGAGTAAAATCCCATGATTGGAGGAACTCCCTGGTCAGCCTCAGTAAGAAGCCGAGATCCCTTAAATCCTCCAAAGCTAGTTACGAAAACAAAATCACCACCAATTCTAAAGACAACCACAAAGCATTCTACAGCTATATCAAGAATCTCAATGGCAACACTCAGATCTGCTCTGAGTTACAGCACAATGGCACTAAATATACAGAACCAACTGATATTGCCAACATCCTGGCAGATAGGTTCAGTGCTAACTTTATCCCACTCTCACCCCCTAAAGGGCCCATCTCTATACCAGAAGAATGCAAAGTTCCTGTAATCATGGCTGCACACTCTCCAAAGCCAAGAACACAGCATCCATGGGACCTGACATCCCAGGCTGCATTCTACATGAACTACAGAACAAACTGGCACCCCACCTAAGTACCACGTTCAACCAAAACCTCACCTCAGGCTTTGTGCCCACTGGATGGCGCACAGCGATGGTTATCCCACTCCACAAAGGGGGAGCCACCATGGACCCCAGGAACTACTGCCCCATTAGCCTGGTCTGCAAGGCCATGGAACATATCATTGTGGAACTTATAAACAAAGACATTGCTAATCTCCAAACTCTGGACCCCACCCAGTTCAGATTTGTAAAAGGCAGATCAGGTCTCCTAAACCTGATATAGACTTCTTTGAGACAGTCACCAAAACCATAGATGAGGGTAAAGTGGTTCACACAGCCTATCTAGATCTCACCAAGGCTTTCGACACCATCTCCCACTCTGGAATTCTAGAAAAACTTACTAAACTGGGTATAATCCCTATGTCACAAGATGGGTTGCCAACTGGCTCACTGACAGAAACCACATTGTAAAAGTAGCAGACTCCAAATCCGACTTCAGACCAGTGACAAGTGGAGTACCACAGGGTTCAGTCCTGGGTCCTCTCCTGTTTGGTATCTACTTCTCTGAAATACAGGCTGACACAGAAGGTCTTTGGCTAATGAAGTTCGCAGATGACTGCAAACTAGAAGCCATAATTGAAACTCCTAATGGTGTGGACATCCTACAAAAGGGTCTCACCGAGAGATGCCTGGTGTCAAAGCAATGGCCTTAAGCTCAATGCCAAAAAGTGCATGGTCATCCCCTTTGGTAAAAACTCTGTACCCATAAACTACCACATAGGCGGTAGTCTACTTAACACCGAAAGTATGAAGAGAGACCTTGGGACATAGGTGGACAGTAGTCTCGCCCTTGATAATCACATCGCCACAGCAGTCTGGAAATCCTTCTACATGGCACACCTAATCACAAAAGGTTTCTCATCCAGGAAAAAAAGAGGTCAATGTTCTCCTCTACTCATCACTCATTAGACCCACTATAGAGTACAATGCCCCTTTTGTATGTACCTCACAAGGCATCTACAACAACTGGAAAGGTTGCAGAAATACCTCACAAAGAGGATTACCAGCCTCAAACAGATGCCCTATGCAGACAGTCTCAAAAAACTCCAGCTTTACTCCATTGCATATCACCTACTCAGAGGCGATCTCTATCCAACATACAAAACTACGTCAAACCCAGAGCTGTTGGACATGCTCCACTTAAAGAAATCCCAATCCCTCCGAGCTACATGCTCTAGGGACCTAAACCTTGTCACCACAATAAACAGAACATGCTGGCAGGATAGATTCCTGTCCCAGAGACTTCCCATACTCTGGAACAAACTACCTATCTCTATCAAACAAAGCTCCTCATTAGCACTCAAGAAAAATCTTGATGATTGGATGGGAAATAGGAAATTCACCCTGGGGATCAATTCTGTGGTTCTGCTCGACAGGGGCACAAGAAAATAATTTTCTTTGGTGGTGACAGCTAGGGTACCTTTTTGGCTAGGCTTATACAGGCCCTAGGGCCAATAGCCTAGTACCTACCTATGGAAACTGTTAAAAAGGAAGCATGTATGTATACTAAATGACAGTAATGGTAAGTGCAGTTGTGATTTGTCTTCGTTTCTATTAATGTATGCAATCCCAGGTTACAGATTAAAATGCAGTTATTTATTAAAATGTTAAAAAAAAAAAAAAAAGAAATTGCAGTTTTATTCATTGCTGAATAAGCAGGCATGGTCCACCTCTAAAATTATTCAGTGACAATGGCACATATCTAATAACAGTGTAATTACAGGCATGGCAGAGAACTTAAACACTAAAACTATGACAATGATTGTATATAGTCCTTATACCAACTGGTTCCTACAAAGACACAATCAGACACTAAGAAATAATGCTAAAACTATAAGCTAGAGGATATGATTGGGAAATAGCATTATGTTGAGGTCTGAGGAGTCATGACCAAAGAAGGACAAATGCAATGTAAAGCCTGCAACAAACAGGCTATACAACAGAAGGAGGAAACTAGTTCAGAAAAAAAAGCAAATCCCAAGAAGGAAAGACATAC
>NC_056741.1:1362500667-1362575667 GCF_019279795.1 Protopterus annectens
TGGGGGATGGTGTTGAAAGCCTTGGCGAGGTCAAGATAGGCTGTGTGAACCACCTTACCCTCATCCACGGCTTTAGTGACTGCCTCAAAGTCAAACAGGTTCAAGAGGCATGATCTGCCTATCACAAAACCTAACTGGGTGGGATCCAGAGTTTGGAGGTTACCAATGTCTTTGTTTATGAGGTCCATGATGATACGTTCCATGGCCTTGCAGACCAGGCTCGTCAGGCTAATAGGTCGATATTTCCCGGGATCAGTGGTGGTTGCCCTTTGTGGAGTGGGACAACTGTTGCTGTGCACTATTCAGCGGGCACAAAGCCTGATGCAAGGCTATTATTGAACATGGTGCTTAAGTGGGGAGCCAGTTCGTTCTGAAGCTCATGTAAAATGCAGCCTGGGATGTTGTCTGGTCCCATGGATGCTGTGTTTTTGGCTTTAGAGAGTGCAGCTTTTACCTGCGTAGTTGTGATTACAGGGACTCTGCATTCTTCCTGTATAGATATGGGCCCTTTAGGGGGTGAGAGAGGGATAAAGTTAGCACTGAACCTATCTGCCAGGATGTTAGCAATATCAGTTGGTTCTGTAATTTTCGTGCATTTGTGCTGTAACTCAGCAGATCTGGGTGTTGCCATCTAGATTCTTTACATAGCTATACAATGCTTTGTGGTTGTCCTTGGATTTAGTGGCGATTTTGTTTTCATAGCTAGCTTTGCAGTATCTTATAAAGGATTTCAGCTTCTTACTGAGGCTGACCAGGGAGCTCCTCCACTCATGGGATTTTACTCTCTTTTGCAACAGTTTCTTCCTTCTGTTATACAGTTTGTTTATGGCAGGGGACCACCAGATTGGCTTCCTTTTTTTGGAGGATAGCATCTTGGTTCTGTTTGGGATAGCATGATCCATGCACTCGTGCAAGTGCTTATAGAGTGCATTTGTGTAGGATTCAGCATTTGTAACTGTACTGTCCATCTGCACGAGTGTCATGAAGTTCACCACTTCTGTCTTAAGAAGCATGAAGTGGGCTTTGGAGAAATTTTTTACTGTGGTTTCCTTAATGGGGATGGGGGCAGGATGTGGATATCAAGGGTGATAAGCTTATGGTCGGATCGGACCAACGAGGAGTTGACTTCACGTGTGGAACACCGGTCACTTGTGTTGGTAATGACTAGGTGTAGAATATTGTTGCCCCTGGTGGGGGTATGGATAAGTTGATCTAGGACATTGGAGTTTATGAATTCCAGAAAGCGTGGAGCTAAGGAGTTGGTACACGAGTTCCCAGATAATGGTGGGGTAGTTGAAGTCGCCCATTATTAGGGTGTTTGTTTGAACCCTAATATTTTCCAGGACATCAAGAAAAGAGGAGTGGAAATCCTGGGGCATGGTGGGGGATCTGTAGCAAGCTACAATTTGGATTGCAGTTTTGCCCAGAGTTAGTTGCACTTGGATAACCTTGGATGCATTATGCTGAGCAACTAGCCTGGAGGTGTGGATATCCTTAATGAATATGGACACACGTATGCCTTTGGTGTTTCAGTCCAGGTTACATGGCTGAAAAGTGTGGTATGAATTATAGCCTGGTAGTGCAGGGGTGCTCTCTGGAGCCCTGAACCAGGTCTCAGTCACTGCACAGATATCAATGTTCTGCATTTTAAGGAGTGCCTCGAGTGAGTGCATTTTGAGATTGAGACTTCTAGCATTGAGTAGCATTACCCTCAGTTTTTGCTTGCCTGTTCCTGTTATGCTGGTGAATTTGTTATTTGAATCATGCATAAAAAAGGCACTATAGGGGCAGCAAGAGCCTTAGCCAGTATCTGGAATCCCAGGGGCGACAGGTGCAGGCCATCTGTGGCAAAGCATTGTGGTCTGTCGACCATGTCATCCCAAGCAGACAGATACTGGATCCCCTTAGAAAGACACCAGAAGCTTAGCAAATTGTTGAAGTCAATCATTTTGTCCTTGTACTGTGGTATAATTCTGGGCGATGGCAGAATGCTTCTCATGGCTAGGGTCATACCTGCCTGGGCTACAAGATCGGAGAGCTCTTCCATGTCTCTTTTCATGAAGTCCAGGGAGGTACGTCTCAGGTCATTCACACCAACATGGACAATGACAGAGTCATATTTGTACTTGTTGTGGAATGACCTGAGTGCGTGGGTTATGTGGTGGATCCTGGCACCAGACAGGCAGCTGACAGTAACCTTCTCCTTGTTTAGCCTGGTGAATGGGACATCAGTGTGCCTGACTACAGAGTCACCTATGACTAGTGTGTTGGGTACGTTGTTTTGCCTTATTGGCTGTGGTTGAGTGGCACACTGAGTCTGTAGGCTATGTGTCATTTGGGTTGTGTTGGGGGATGGAGGTTGCTTGCGTTTCTGCTTTGGAGGTCTCTGTTGCTTAGACAGATTATTACTGAGAGCCTCCACGAAGGTTTTTATGTTACTATGTGTGGATTTTGGTGGTGTAGATTTAGTGAGACTATGTGATGAGTGTGGTGTTTACCTTCTCCTCGTGACTGTCAAGTTCAGTCTTGGTTGGAGAGAGCTTTACCTCCAGTTTGGCTAGATAAGTGCATCTATCACAGTTTGTAGTGTTGGGAGGTAGGAGGAGAGGGTTGTCTGTGTACAAGAGGCAATTTCTACATTGCCTCAACATGCCCAGATTCATCAGATAGACAGGAGAGAACACTGGGAGCTGACCCTTGGACATGCCTGAATAAAAAAATATTTTCCTCTAGATAAGTGAGGAAAGTGAGTACAAGAGCTGTTTTTCTCTAAGCAAGTGAGAAAATAAGTACAAAAGCGGTTTTCCTCTAGGTAATGATGAAGATTGAGTGCTATAGTAATTAGTAGCTTATTTAGTGCTTGCAAGTTCTGAACAAGTGCTGAGCATAAATAAGCAAATTTAAGTGCTAAAACTAAGACTCTGTATCTGCACTAGACGAGTTACAGGACAGAAACAAGTGCAAATGCAGGCTTTCAAATCAGAAAGCTGAGAGAGATGGAAGATTGCCCAAATGGCCAATAACTGCAATTTCTGGGCCAGAACCACTCATGTGGTAGACAGGTTACCTAGTGCTTACCACTCCCACTGATAAGCTAGAAGGCTTCCCTCCAACACAGAAAGGCTTGGGGGGGCTCAGAAGCTTACATACAGTCCTGGATACAGCAAATCCGATTTGGAGTTTCTGGTTATCTTCGGGCAGAACATTAAAACATAAAAAGCTGGAAACGAATGAGTGTCATTCTTTAAACAAACAGCAGCTACTGACCTCACTGTACTTTAACAGCCTACGATTCCATGAAGACCCACAAGAACCAGAAACTCCAAATCAGAACACCAGAGCAGAAGGCACTTCTAAATTAAACAAGGTCACTCACCAAGGGAATGCATATTTGTTGGGTAGGGCAGGTGTTGCCTATTTTTCTAGATAAATAACACGCTTTGGCTTTACTAATTCTTACTTGCTACACTGACAAATAAGTTGCCCTACTGGCATGGTACAACATTAATGACAATAGACTTTTCTAATTCAGACTATGGTACATAAGGTAGATGTACTTATGTGACAGAACACTTAAGATGCAGCTCAACTCTAGCTTGTTTCTCTAAATCTCAGGATACTGTTACTCTGCAATCTAAACCAAGAATGATAACTCCTGATGTTCTGCACATTTTACTAAACTACTGGTTAACACATCTGTACCAGAGATTTACCATACCATGGAAGCAGAGATTTACCATAATATGGAAAGGTTTTGATCCTTGTCTACACCCCTCAATTCCAGAAGTAAACTACAGGAAGAATAAGAGAAAGACAGACAGAGAGACAAGGACGGACATTAAGCTCCTATAGTGCTGTCTGGATAGAACCATTTCATATCGAATTATGATGTATCCTCCTCTTGAAAGTAAAATCTCACCCCATTAATAAATAAAAGTATCACCAATAAAAACAAATCATCTGACTCTCTCACAAGTGAGGTATCCTGGCTCTACATTTGATCAAGACATTTCCTGGAGATTTTCCTTGGAATTCAGGCTGTTAAGTACAGCCAACCTTTGCACACAAGCTTCTATACAACTATTCTTGCAAATAAGCAACAGGTTTACCTGGTAAACAAGGGTGCAGCCAAGCATACACCAAGTACGCCTTGGTGTACGTACAATATCCGGAGAGGTAATATTCTGTCCTAATCAAGGGAAGTTCAACTTTCAAACACAAATAAAAAAGGGTACAAATGAGCCAGCAAAAACTAACAGCACCCAAACTGGGTTACAGTGATATGTACTTCATTTCATGCTTCTGGTATACAGATTTTAGCATATACTGAAGTGTGGTATGCACGTTTGAAATTTCTGGCTACACCCCTGGTGGTACACTTTTGTGTGGATACTTGAGTCATCTAGCAAATATCTATTCTATACCCCACCCATACATTTTAAATCTAGTGACACTACTTTTAGCAATTCAATAACAGGAGAGTAGAATGTTTCCACGCTCTGTTAGAAGTCAGGTACCATATTTCATATTTAATAAGGAACCTTATTAATGACCTCAGCACCATCTCTACCTGCCAGGTATATGGTGTTACCTGATGGAAATCCTATAAAATGTGCCTCAAAGACATTCTAAGGAATAACCAAACATCCAAACGCATGAATAGACAAGTGCAATAACCTCAACACACACAACTACAGCTCAAGCTTGTTAAAATTCCCTTCCTTTAATTCTGCCCCCTGCCATTCTTGGACAGATCCCAACCACCATATATCATATTTGCTCTTTGCAAAATAACTGCTGATTAACCACTTGTCAGCAGCACAGAAAACAATGTATATCTCTTACACAAGAGAGTTTTGTCAGCTATAAGATTTTGGTCCAAAGATAAAACATGTAAAATAAACTGGTAAGAGTTTACAAAAGTAACCCTCAAGATACAGAGTGGCAAACCCTTTCCAAATCCTATCAAACTCCATGTAGTTCTGTATTCCAGGCAGTGAATACATGGCTAACAGTACTGTTCATGATCTATTACTTACTTGTTTACAGAACTAACTTAAAAAAAAGGATGCAAAAATGGACAATCTAACCACACAGAATACTGAATATGTGCTTATTAAGTCAAGGACATGAGAAGATTACATTATTATATTTTACACAAATGCTGACACAGAAATTTGGAAACAATGTAAAAATAGCCAATATACCTTTTTAAATAAGAAACAGCTTTATTAAATTATCATGTATAACATAGGTGATCTTACATTTATATAAAGGAAAATAAACCATAGTAACACAATCTCAGTTATAGACATTATTCATGAAAAACCATGCCGAAACAACTGTAGCTGCAAACATACATCTATCCAGTCATTGTCAGTCAAACATTACATAGATTATTCAAATCCTGCCTTTGTTTGAACCTCGTTCCTCCTCTGCATGTACAGTGGACTCCCTCTTATCCAGTCTCGCTGGGACCGGACCTCAGGCTGGATAAATGAAAGGCTGGTTAATCAGAAAAAAACATACAAAATAGCATGGAAATCAGCTAGAGTAACAGGATTTGTGTTAGTATGCATTTTTATAATGAATATGAAGTCTAAAACTCGAATGTCTGTCCTTATTTAGCCTAGAGGAGACATAAGTGTTCTTCTCTGTTGCCTTTTGCTAGGGCTACAGCAGAAATTTTGATGGCTCATTAAAGAAAAAACAGATAAGACTGACTCTACTGTATTGTTCCCACAATTCTAATTTTTCCTATGTAATTTGCTCCTACCCTTTTATAAAGATCCCAATTTCAGTTGTTTTATCGGTTACTATATTTGCTATTACTAATAACGTTGGTTTAGATTTTGATTTCCATTTTCTAGTAATTGCTTTTTTGGCAGCCACCATAATTAGACTCAGCAAGGCCTTACTATGTCTAAGCAATTCCAATTCTGTATCGTAGCTCAAGAAATCATTTCCTTAGTTATACCAATTTGCTCACCCAGTATCTCTGACAGAGCAGTCTGCAGGGAATCAGTCAGCCAACTCACTACACTCTCATAAAATATGTTCCCAGTTACCTCTTTCGTCCCCATCACACCCCTAACATTTGCAGTCTACCAGAGGAAAAATTCTTTGGAATCTACTTGGGATATAAAAACACCTATGCAAACATTTCCAAGCAAAGATCCTAAATCTTCTAGACTTTGTTGCACATTTGGAAGACACACATATATCCCCCCATTATATCTTTGTAAATTGCTTATCCAATCTCTTCCCAATCCTTTCTAACCTCCTCTGATGGATTCTTATAGTTATGTAACATTTTATAAACTGCAATAAATTATCCCTTTCTTAACAGCAACTTATCTTCTACATTCTACTAAAAACTCTTAACAGTGCTGTTTTTTTTTTGTTTAGGACCCCCCCCCCTATTTCTGTTTGCCTGTACTTGGACATCAATCCTTGATAGCGCAGGCAATCTCTAACCTGCAGTCCAAACCAATTCTTGGCAACTTCTCATTCTATTACATTTCCTTCTCTAGTTATTTGCTCCCAAAACCTTGGATCCCTTTGCCAGTTGTCTCCAATACATTACATCCCCCTCTTGCCTACTGTCTGTATCTCTAACTACAGTCATCCCTATTGGTAGAATCTCCTTTCTCCATTTCTGTGTTGGCTTAGTTCATGGCATACTTTCTGCTACTTTATGAATATAATATTCTGTATAATTATTGTTATTCTCCTTAAAGGTCTGGATCAAAAATCCCAGTCTCTCCTTGTTTCTTGAGCTTCCCCCCTGTTTCATTATTATCTCTTTCCACTTAGATTTCTGCTTATGCTACATATACGAGCCTTAACTGTGTTGTTCTGAAATACCCTTTCAAAATTGGGTAATCCCAAGCCACCTTGTTCTATTGGAAGAATCAGCTTCTCCCACTTGACTCTTGTGTCTTCCACTCCCAGATAAAAAACTTCAGCTCTTTACTAACTGCTATCCACAACTTCTGCTCTGACCGATAAAAAAATATGCCTGACCGGTGTACAAGACTAAAAACATTTTAACTGTTTGTATATTACTATCGTTAGCCATATAACAAAGCTTCCACTTTGAGTTTTTATTACATTTTGTTTGGTCTCTTCCCACATATCCTTAGCTGCCACACTGGAATTAATTTTGAATCCATACTTCTAAATACTTCATTTTATATATACATATATATATATATATATATATATATATATATATATATATATATATATATATATATATATATATACACACACACAGACACACACACACACATATATATATATATATATATATATATATATATATATTATATACACACATATACACACACACACATATATACACACACACACACACACACACACACACACACACACACACACACACACACACACACATATACACACACACACACACACACATATACACACACACATATATACACACACACACATATATATATATACATACACACACATATATATACATTTACACACACACACACACACACACACACACACACACACACACTGCTGAACCAGTTCGTGTATGGGTACATATTTTACAGCCATTGCCTTTGTTTTAGCTTCATTAATTTTGTATCCTGAAAAAATCTGACACCATCTCAAAATGTTCCACAACACTGTAGTGTCCTTTTATGGTTTTATCAGATATAAAATATATCCAAACAAAGACCGCCTTTCTTGTCTACCATACCAACTACTTCCTTGAATTTCTTAATTTTCTTTGTCAATGGATAAGGCAAATAACAAAAGGGAAAGAGGACACCCCTACCTGATTCCACTGCTCAAACAGAAATTATCAGAGAGGAAGCCACCCAACTTAATTTTCACCACAGATCCCTCATATGTCCTCCTAATCAACCCTATAATTTTATCAGGGAATGCAAATGCTCCCATTGCCCTGCTAAACCTCCCAGCTTACTCTGTCAAATGCTTTCTCTGCATCAAGACCCACCAATAACAGCAGCATTTTCTTACATTCAGCTTCCATCTGGATCATCAATGTTCTGATTATTTTGTCAAATGTTTACCCCCCCTCCACAAAACCACACTGATCCATATCTATCAATGTTGGCATCACATTTGCCATTCTTTTAGCTATTACAAACAAACACTTTATAATCATGGTTTAGGATTGAAGCAGGCCTGTGTGAAGCTGGATCTGATGGGTTGTTACCCGTTTTAGGTATTGCCATTACCACCATCATCTTCCAGGGTGTTGGTGCTTTTCTTCCTCTTAAAATACTGTTAAACAATGCCTTTCAGCTTTTTATTAGTTTTCCCTCCTAGCTTCCAAACGTCCACAGGAATAACTATCTATTCCTGGGGAAATTCCTGTAGAATCATTATACATAGCCATTTTTATTTCATCCCTTCTATCCTGTTAGTAATGGAGCCTCTCCTACCTCTAGCTTTAGCATATTTAATTCTTCCATAAACATTTCCATTTGTAACTTTTCTTGATCTCCATACTTCTCTGCTTTATACATACTTTCATAAAATTTCTGAAATATTTCTAGTACCTCTACAGGATTTCTGTTGCCCGAGTCATTCAGCTAAAGGTTTTGTGCTCTGGCGTGGAAAAAAAAAAAAGTTGCTTAACAGCAGTCTTTCTAAACTCATCCATATTGTCAAGGTAATCATTTATTTTCCGATTAGCATTCTGCAATTGTTCTGAGATTCATTCAGCAATACTTTAACATTTGTTTGTCCCTCTAAAAATTCTTGTTACTTCATAACCATCTCTCTCTCCTTTATTTCTACCCTATTTTTAAACTCTACTTTAATTTTATCCCACTCCCTAGCTACATTTTATCCCACTCCCTAGCTACATTTTCAGAAGAAAGTCTATCTTCTCCAGTAGCTCCTGAATAATTTCCACTATCCATTCCTTAAATTCCTCTCTTTTCAATAGATACGTGGAAAGCACCAGTGTCTCACTTTTATTTCATTACCTTGTGTTTTTACTTTAGTTATTATTATTTATTTGTGAGTGATCTGAAATATTGGATGCATATCAAAACTTTCAATTAAATGGACATGTTCCTAAGAAATGTAAGTTGTGTCTAGCCTAGCCTAGTTTTTGTATCTTGGGGAATAATATGTAAATTCACTCCAAACTCCTAATACTGAATTCACATCTTCCATGCCAAATATTTTCATAAATTTCTGCAAACTTCTACCCTCCTGTGTTACATTTTCCCTTCTGGGCCCCCCAGACATCTTCACTGTTGCAAATCAAATTCCAGTCCCCACCTATTAAGTAATATTCTCTGCTGAAAACTGATCATTTCTCCCAGAATTTTCTTCAGCTCCATTATAGCAGTTTTAGGTGGAAGAGAAATACATACAAATCTAATCCTCCTCCCTTGGCAGTAATCCCTTAGTACTACCTATCTACCATTATTATTATTTTCATCTTCTTCTATTATTGGAGCTCCTCTTGGAATTAATACAACTACTCGTCTTTTCCTTTGTCCAGGGTATCCACTGAAGAACCATCCTGAAAAAACTTTCGTTATCAAATTCACATGTTCACTTCTTTCCAAATGTGCCTCCTCTAGCATTGTTATTTCCACTCTACATTTTTAATATAATTTACTACTCTTTCCTTTTTGTATACATCTCTGAGACCATTAACATTTAAAGATAAAAAATAGAGAGTGACATTATATTAAAAAGTTATTATTCCCATATTTTATTTGTGACAGCTTTTTTATTAAGTATTTTGTTCCAGCCTTTGTATTACATGTGCTCCCTAATGTTTGGCAGATTGACCTTTTCTACAGTTGATTCTTGTCAAATCCATTTGACCCTATGTCACACCTTACAAAACGTTTTGTTTTAATGAAAGCCCTCAAAAAAAACAAATACATCAGAATGGACCCTTAAAACCTATTAACTTAATACTAACACACAAAACTATGTACATCTTCAAATATTGAAGTTTTACTCTCCTGATAGGAACAATTGTCCCAAACAGAGAGCCACACTTATAGACTTGGTTTAACCTAAAAGAAAGGTTATCCATACTAAGACGCATGGTACAGCCTGTGCTTCTACTAAGTCTTGTCTGTTTTTTATTGCTCTCCCAGAATGGGAAAACATTTGAATGAATTCAGAAAACATCAATCTTCTAGCCACTGAAGGAAAGCCATTGAAAGAAAGTGTTCTGTTCTTGTTGCTCTTTACCAGATACGGAGTTGCTTCTACAATTATTTATTTGCTAGAGGAAAGGTTTTATATTCAATGTTCGTTTTTATTTGCTTTCTCTTAAAACTTTGTTACTAGATCAAGCCAAGAGCCTTAATCCAGCCATTTCCCTATGCAAGAATAAGAAAAAGCACATCAATTTATTTTGTATTCTGCTCTTTTGACCACACTTTTCTTTTTTTTACATTTCTTAAAACCGAACAAGGACAAAGAGAAAAGAAAGAAAAAATACAGGGGTACCCGTTTACTTTATAGCATGCAAATTTTCTCATGCACAACAAAAATATTACTGTTAAGAACAAAATATTTTACTTACAGTTAACCGTCTTCCCCCCTACATCTTCTTCCAAAACATTAAAGCATATGCCCTACTTCAAGTCATTGGAGTCCCCTACAAGTTTAACAAAGTCAAAAAAGTCCAATATTTCCAGTTTTTTTTTTTGTTCGGTCAAGTTTCACAAATATAAACTAATGCTTTGTAATTCCACATGTATTTGTCAGTTTCCAAGTTTCTGGTTTTATCTCCATCTCCCAAATCCAGTGTTTCATTTCCAATGTACTCTCAAATCATCTAGTCAACCCTTGTACTTTTTTCTGTCTCTCAAGCATATTCTGTTGGAACATTGGAAACGGTTTCACTAGTAGTATCTATGTTGTCGTTATTACCAGAAGAACAAGAAGCAGAATCTCCTGTTTCACAGCTCACATTTTGTTGGGCAAACTTTTGTATTTCCTCCTTAGCATGTTCTGCGTCAAAAAATGATTTTGTCCCTCCAGGAAAGGATATTTTGATAGCTGGGTACAGCAGTTTGGATCTCACGCCTGCTTTCTGACATTCCCTGATTAGTGGAATAAATTTACTCCTCTTCTGCCTGGTGTACAGGGAGTGATCATTTTCCACAAATGCAACAGGTCTCCCGTTTTTAGTATTTTGTCCTTCTGCCACAGTTTTGTCAGAATCAACTCCTTCCGCTGGTAGTGTTGCAACTTTACAATCAAAGGTCTATGCTGCTTTCTCACAGCCAGGTTTGGATCATACACACAATTTGCCCTTTCAATTAACAACTCCTGCTGTAGAGTACCAGTCCAGTTGCTTATTGGTGCTTTCATAAAATTAATACAGTCTGTTCCATCCAGCTTCTCTGATACAGCAGAAAATCTTTTCCCTAAATGCTCTGTCCTCTAACTCTATTTTTTTAAACATCTCTTCTTGAGCAGTCTCATATTCAGCTAGCCTTTTCTTCATTTTGACCTCTGATTTTTGCAGTTTTATCATTTCATCTGAATATCTATTTAAAGTTTATTCCATTTTTTCCAGCCTTTTATTATTTGAGTTGATATACTCCATCAGTGTTTTGTTTATTTTAAATCAGCACTGGGTACGTTTGACTTAATTTTTCCTATAGGTTACTGGAAGTCATGTCTTATACTGCTTTTTGCTGAACAGCTGCAGAATACTTCCCAGTCAGTGTTTTTCTTCACCTTTTATGACGGATTTTCTTTCAGCTTCTCTGAATTTCTTTTTTGCTGGTTTCCAGGCAGAGCACTTACTATCCAGTTACTGAAATTTACCCAAAAATGCAAATTTACTGGCGGTCTCTTCTGAGTTTCTGTTTTCATACGGGGGGAGCTGAAATTAAGCTATTATTCAGTGTGCAGCCATCTTGGAAGTCCAATATGTCATTTAAAATTTTGAATTTGCCTGCTTAGCAAATAGCATTGTAAAACCCTATGAACTTATATGAAACCAATACTGTTAGACGTATCTGAAATGCATCTTTCTGCACTCAATGCCAAACAAATGCAATGTTTTTGCTGGCTATCACTCATGTTTTATGTTTAACTCTCATTACTTCTTTACTGTGTTTATAACATATACATTTACTGTGCTGATTACAAATATGTTTTTGTTAGATATCAGTCTTATATTGTTTTTCATAACTACACTGTACCCGTTATACTCACCAAGTAAGAAGAATAACAAATGTTTATTGCCATGTCCCAAACTGCAGCTTGAAATAAGATACCATTACATTTTCTACAGAGGGTGCAAAGGGGGCATAAGGAGGTTCCAAGGTAAAGAATTCAAGAAAGAGTGCAGTAATCAGATAAGTAATTCCAGCAGTCAAAGCAAAAAGATTTCCGAGGACCATTCACTGATGGCAGCTCAGAATGAGGACAGATACCTGAGCAAAAGTAGTAAAGGCTCAGACACGATAATTCCATGGTATAGATAATTTAAAAACAAATGAATGAAGAGGAATGGTGAAGGGAAAAATGTGACAATGCAGAAAAACGGAATGGAGAAAAGTGAGGCAACGTAGAAATGAGGGCTACAATAATGTGTCAGGAGGGGGGAAGCCCCTTGAGTATGACCAAGAAAAGAGATGAGGAATAAAAGAAAGGATCAGTAAATGGACTGGCCATAAAAGACAGACGTATTGCCATGGCAGATGACAATCTAGCAAAATGGAGATGCATTTTTTTTCTTTGTTGTGAGCAATATACAACAGGAGAACCCTGCAAAGGATCAAACGAACTCAAAGAACTCCCGATATGAGGAGATGTGATTCTTGCTTCCCTCTCTATGGTGATCTCCATTCACCTTTCCTAACTGGAATGTCTCTGCTGAAATTGCTATTATCAGATCTATCTATGGAGCACAGGCTGTTTAGTTTCACATCAGAAGTATCACAATCGGATGTGACTCTACAGGAAAAGTTTATGTTTGACTGTTGAGAAGGCTATGCTACTCCTCTGTGAACCCAAGTTGTTAGGATAATAAATTCAACCCTTGACCTGCCTTGAGCAATCCCATCCCTTTAACCCTTCTTCATAGCCCACTTCAGAGCTGGTTCCATCTTCTATAATCTTGAAATCCAGAAAATCTGGTTCAGTATATTTGCCCTACCAAGAGCTGTGTGTAGAAAAGGAGCTAACTTAAATATACTGGAGAAACAGCATAAACAGGAACCCAATAATAGTTAAATGTGAAGCATGTGCCTATTGCAGGTACATAGATATAGGTAGGGACTACACAACTGCTAATAGGTATTTTTTGCTCACTGCTAGATAAGTAACTATAAAAGCATGGTATATTTGGCAAGATGTCAATTCTGTCCGGCGTTTTATATCGGCAAAACCGAACGCAAGGTCAAAGAAAGGATCTATGAACACATTTATAGTATAAACAGAAACAGAGATAATAATGCTTTGGCCAACCACATTAGGAACAACCCTGGGCACCAATTTAAATTTAAGGTAATCGACCAGGAGACAGAGAGCCCTACAGATGGGCATACATCCCTTTTACTCAAAAGACAAGAGTTATGGTGATAACTTACTTTAAATGCATATCATTATCCAAGCCTTCATGAGCAGTGTTCTGTTATTACACTGAATGAATTTATGAAATTCAGTACAGAATGTTCTTGTAAGACAATATTTTATGTACTTATAAGTTTGCATGGATGCACCCTTTTGAATGTTTTTATATATTAATAATGCTCTACTTTGTGCTTAAAAATTATTTTAAAGCATACGTAAATATCTTTATAAATATGTATATGCCTTTTAACAACCAGTTTTAAACTTGTGATGCAATGCATTTTATTGGTCATGTGATTTCATGGTTATATAAGGAGGGGGTTTTACTGTTTGAATTTGTCTGAAAAAGTTCATTTCACTTGAATGCACAAAAGCGCTCACATGCTGAAGTTTTGGTTTGCCTTTGGAGCGGTGGCCCTTTGTTAATTTTATTAGTGCTTTATTTGTTGTTTTTTTTTTGCTGGTCGGTATATTCGCACCAAGCATCCCTATGGCACAAAGGAATAAAGTCCTTGCTGCTACTTAGATGACCTATATTCTATCAGCACAGATGCTGGAAGGGCCGCAGAAGAAAAGAAAGGAAGGATGGGAGTGAGTTGACATTGGCTTGGCCCACCCTTGGAAGGAGGCATCCTTGGCATGCAGCAACAGTAGTGTTAACAGTCTGGTGAACGCAGTGCTGCAAGTGATGTACTGCTTGGTCAGAAGGTTGTTGATGTGAAGAAACAAGCAAGTATCTCTAGGAAGCAGCGACTGCAAAGCTCACAAGGCTGCTGCAGGGTGATGAGGGTTAATGCATACTTCCCTGCATCAGTATGCTACTGCACCAGCATCCTCACTCTCCTCTCTGTCCCTAAACATGGGCTGGGTTGAACCCAGAGGAAGTTAAAAGTGAAATAAAGGAGCTGGTGGCAGCTGATTGTCAGCTGCGGGGAGGGGGAGGGGGAAAAAAAACTATGTACTCACCCAATACTCTGGGCATCTCAGAGCTTTGGTTGTAGTCTAGCATGTTTACTCTTTGTACTTAGAGGAATGATTAAGTTGGACAACACAGACTTAAAAACATAAATGTGGTGATGTTTTCTTGTTTGGCACCCCAATCTTACTAATGGCTATGTACCAAAATGACTGGTAGACTGAAGCACCCTAAGGTGACACTGCCTCTTTATTCACCAAACTCCCTCCTCAAGATCCTTATCTTCAGATACTTAACTCTGCACTGCAGACTAAACCAAGGTGCAGCAAAGGTAAACTCATACTTACTGGGGACCTATAGGTTTGGGCCCTTAGCCTCTCAACTAGCTTAAATATTGCATTAGTTAAATCTCATTACTCAATCAACTAGATATAACACGATGTCAGATGCTATCAAAGACATACAAGCCAAGGTCTGTTACACTACCTCATATAATTAATGACTACTTTCCTCTCTCACTGGATTGGTTGAAGATGAAGACAACCTGTTGTCATAATTTACACACATCTTGCACTTTCAGGGAACACCAGAGGTTCCTTCAACTCAATATGATTCTATCTGCAACAATTATCTGTAAGCAGCATGTAAATATGCTCCTTGACAAACTGCACTTTCTTCTAAATGGTCTCCTAGGCACAGAGCAGCTAGGGATGGCAGCCAATTCAGGTCCATCATTTAGCTTAATCATCTTCTTAGATTAAGGTACAGCACATATGGAATGGAAAACATTCAGACTGAGTAAGCACTTTCAGTTATTCATTTCATATGCAGGTAAAATAAGAAAGCACTAAGAGACAAGATAATAGTCCTGAGGAACAGCCAAACTACATTCCTTCTAGAATGAGGTCAAAACACCTGTATAAAAGACTTCCAAGATGGCTGTACAATGAGTAATAGCTAAAATTCTAGCCCTCCCAGTGAGAAAACAGAAACTTAGCAGAGCAAGCCAGTGGACCTAAACTTTAAGTTTCAGTAACTGGCTAGTAAATGTTGCTGCCTGGATTCTAGGAAAAAATGAAACACAGAGGACCTGAAGGAGAATCAGCTAAAGAGGTGATGTATCTGTTCAGCAAAAAGCAGTGCAAGCTCCGAACATGACTTCCAGTAACCTACAGGAAACTATAAGGCAGCTGCACACAGACCTGACTAAAATAAATGAAACACTGATGGAGTATACCAACTCAAACAATAAAATGGAAGAAGCTTTAAACAGATATTCAGATAAGGTGATTAGAGACTGAAATGAAGAAAAGGCTGGCTGAATACGAGACTGCACAAGAAGAAATGTTTCAAAAAATAATAGAATTAGAGGACAGAGCACATAGGGGAAAACCTGAGATTTCCCTCTGTACCCGAGAAGATGGAAGGAACAGACTGTATTCATTTTATGAAAACATAAATAAGCAACTGGACTGGTATTCCAAAACAGGAATTGTTAATTGAAAGGGAACAATGTGTGTATGCCATAAACCTGGCTATGAGAAAATGGGTCTATATTACCACATCGAATGTTTAGGTTATCGAACACCTAAACATCAAACTGGTAATATTGAAACTAAAAACCACGAACGGCATAGGGAAAGACTTCCATTGGCCACAAAAGAAAAAAAAAAACTTTAAACCCAAACAAAGTGGGTGCTTTGCCCCAACACCCACAGACGTGGGGGTCTGTGCCTCCACAACCCCCTAACTAAATATACCAACTCCGAGATCACTCTACAGTAGACAAAATGACAAAGTCCAGCTAACGGCCAAGGGAATTCTTTCCTCTACGTTAAATTGGCCTTTCATGGTTTTTTGCTTTCGATATTACCAGTTAGATGCTTAGGTGTTCTATAACCTAAACCTTCGATCTGGTAATATAGACCCGATAAAACAAACTTGATATTTTATATTAAATATCCAATCTTAACAGCAGAAGGATTTGTTTCTGACAAAACTGTGGCAGAGGAACAAAATAATAAAAGTGGGAGAGAGCAGTGTTTGTGGAGAATGATACTCCTTGTACACCAGGCAGAAGAGGAGTAAATGTATCCCATTATATAGAGAATGTCGAGGAGCAGACGTGAGATCAAACTGCCATACCCAGCTATCTTGAAAATATTTTTCCCTGGAGGAACAAAGTCATTTTTTGATGAAGTACATGCCAAGAAAGAAATACAAAAGTTTGTCCAACAAAAAAAAAAGTGAGCTGGGAAAAAGAAGGAGATTCTGCTTTTTATTCTTCTGCTAATAAAGGAGAGAGAGAGAGAGAGAGACAGACACAGAGAGAGCGACTCAGACTGTGCCAGCGAAATCTTTTCCAGTGTTTCAATGGAAAATGCTTGAGAGAGGGAAAAAAAGCACAAGAGTTGAAAAGAAGAATTGAGAGTATGTTGAAAATGAAGCAAGAGACGCAATTTGGGGAGAAGGAGATGAACAGGAATAGTTCAAGAAAATCTGGAAATATTGGACTTTTTTCAACTTTGTTAAGCTTGTAGGGGACTCTAAAGCCTATGGCCTACTTCAAGTCATTAATGTTTGTAAAAATACTCAGGAGAGGGGAAGAAGAAATTTAACTGTTTAAACTTTTTTTCTTTATAGTATTATTTAAAGAGTGCATTATTTTCTTTGCATGTTATAAACTAATTTTTTTTAGTTATTTTTTAAGTGTAATAGGGATACTAATGTAAACAGGTGCTTCCGTTTTTTTTTTCCTTTTGTATCTTTCTTCCTTCTTTTCTCTTTCTACTTGTTCAGTGTTAAGAAATGTAGGCACGACGATGGAAAAAAAAAATCTTCTTTAAAGAGCATGATAAAAAAATTAGTGTACTTCTAGTTCTTCCATAGGGGAATGACTTGGTTAAGGTCATTGGTTTAATCTAGTAACACATTTTAAGAGAAAGCAAGTAAATGAAAAAGAATAATCAACATTATAAGGCTTTTTTTCTCGTAAACAGTTTTGTGTCTGGTTCTCATTATCTCTTGCGGACAATCTGATAGATAAATGGCTTGAATGCTTTGTTTTTCCCAGCTGAGAGAGCTATAAAGATAAGACAAAACCAGACAGCATTTAACAGAACCACAAACCATACCATGCGTCTTAGCATGGACAACTTTTCTTTTAGGTTAAATTGAGTCTGTGTGTGTGGCTGTCAGTTTGTAACATCTGTTCTTATTAGGTATGTAAAACTTCAATATTTGAAGATGTATATAGTTTTGTGTGTTATTATCATTTTGGTAGGTTTTAGGGAGGCATTGGGGTGTACTTTTGTTTGAGAGTTTTCAATAAAATACAAAAAGTTCTGCAAGATGTGACGTAGGCTCAAATGGAGAAGACAAGAAACACATGTATAAAAGATTAACCTGTCAAACAGTACATGCATGTAACATAAAAGCTGAAAGTAGACATTTAACAAAAAAGCTATTACACATAAAAGGTGGGAATAATAATCTCTCAAGAATATAATGCTTTCCATAATGTCTTTCAATGTTAATGGTTTCACAGATAAATACAAAAAAGAAAGAGTAGTAAACTATATTAAAAATGTAGAGTCCAAATAGCTATGCTACAGGAGTCACTTGGAAAGAATTAAAAATATGAATTTGATAAAGAAATGTTTTCAGGATAGTTACTCACTGGAATATCTGGGGCAAAGGAAGAGAAGAATACTTTATATTAATTGCAAGGGGAGCTCCAATAGTAATAGATGAGGGGAAAAAGACAATCATGGTAGATTTGTAACACTAAGGGGCTACTGGCAAGGGAGGAAGAGAATTACACTGGCATGTATTTATATTCCATCTAAAACTGCTATAATGGAGCTTAAAATTCTGTGAGAAATAATCAAATGTTTGCAAGGAATATTACTTATAGTTGGGGACAGGAATTTGACTGGCAATACTGAAGATGTGTTGGGGGGGGAAGAAGGGGAAATATAACAAAGGAGGGTAGATTTTTAAAGAGATTTATGAAAATATTTGGCATGGAAGAAATTAATTCAGTACTAGGAGTTTGGAGTGAATTTACAAGTATCCCCCAACATACAAAAACTGGGCTAGGTTAGACAAAATTTACATTTCACATTTTATTGAAGGTCTTGATAAATAGCTACTTCAGATCAGGCACCAATAATAACCAAAATAAAAAACAGTGTAATGAAATAAAAATGTGACACTGGTGCTTCCCACTTATCTGTTGAAAAGAGAGGAATTTAAGGAATGGGCAGAGAAAATTGTTCAGTCACTATTGTAGAAGATAGAAATTTCTTCTGAAAATATAGCTATGAAGTGGGATAAAATTAAAGCAGAGTTTAAAAATAGGGTGGAAATACAAAGAAAGGGAGATATGGTTAAGAAGAAACAAGAATTACTTAGAGGGACTGAAACTTTTTAAAGTACTGCAAAATAGGGGGAATTGCACTGAACAAAGAACAGGAGCAACTACAAAATGCTAAACAAAAAATAAGGGATTACTTCGATAATATGCAAGAGCTTAGAAAGATTGCAGTTAAGCAATTTTTTTTTTTTATAACAACTCTAGAGCACAAACACTTTTAGCACAATGACTCAGGCAACAAAAAGTAGAAAAAGCTGTCACCAAGCTTAGGGAGCCTCTAACAAGGAAGATAAGGGATCCTTTACAAGTATTAGAAATATTTTGGAAATTCTATGAAAGTCCGTATAAAAGCAGAGAAATAATGGAATCAAGAAAAGGTACAAATGGAAATGTTTATGGAATAATTAAATATACCAAGGTTAGAGGTAGAGAAGGCTCAATTGCCAATAGTTAGGAAAGGCAGAGACGAGATAAAAATGGTGATGTATAACCAATCTACAGGAAAGTCCCCAGGAAAAAGATGGTATTCTTCAGGAAGTTTGGAAGCTAGGCAGGAAGAAAAGATCTGGAAGGTTTTGTTTAACACTACTTCAACAGGAGAAGTACCAACATCCTGGAAGAAAGTGGCGGTAGCTGTAATACCCAAAGAGGGTAAAGATCCATCAGATCCAGCTTCATACAGGCCCATTTCAATACTAAGCCACGACTATAAACTGTTTATGTCTATAATGGCTAAAAAGAAAGGCAAAAGAGATGCCAAAATTGATAGATATGGATCAATGTGGTTTTGTGGTGGGGAGGCAAACTTTTGACAACTTTAACAGAACAGTGATTATCCAGAAGGAAGTAGAAGGTAAGAAAATACCACTGTTGTTAGTGGGTCTTAATGCAGTGAAAGCATTTGACAGAGTAAGCTGGGACTTTAAGAGCAGAGCAATAAAAGCATTTGCATTCCCTGATAAAATTAGGAGGCCATATGAAGGATTTGAGGTGAAATTTAAAGGGGTTGGAGTCCTCTCTGACAATCTTTTCTTGAGCACAGAAACCAGGCAGGGGTGCCCTCTCTCCTCTTTGTTATTTGCATTATATTTAGAACCATTGGCAAAGAAAATAAGGGACTCAGAAATTCAAAGACAGAACTGGTATGGTAGTCAAGATAATCCGTCTCTATTTGTAGATGACAGTATTTTATAACTGACAGAACCAGAAAGGGACATTACAGTGCTATGTAACATATTGAGACAGTTTCAAATCTTTTTGGGATACAAAATTCTTCTTTTTCTCCGTTTGGATGCTCCTGTTAATGGTCGCCACAGCGGATGATTTTTCACACTACAAAATTAATGAAGCTAAAGCAAAGGCAATAGCAGTAAATTAAGTACCCACATACACATTGGTTCAGCAACATCCATCTATATGGGGACATGATAAAATGAAGTATTTCAGAACATGGATTAAAATGATTCTGGTGTGGCAGCAAAGGATATATGGGAAGACAAACAAAATATAATAAAAACTCTGAAAATGGATGCTCTGTTATATGGATACAAATAGTAAGACACAAGCACTTAAAATGTTTTAGTCCCTTCAGTCTTGTATACAGGTCAGGCATATTTTATCAACCTGAGAAGCTGTGGATAACAATTAATAAATAACTGAATGATTTTATTTGGGAGAGGAAGACATCAAGAGTCAAGTGGGATAAGCTTATTCTTTCAAAAGAACAGGGCGATTGGGATTACCAGATTTGAAGGAGTATTTCAGAGCAACACATTTAAGGCTCCTACATACAACACAAGCAGAAAACTATAATTTAAAGTGGAAAGAGATTATGATGAATCGGGGGGGGGTGTCAAGAAACAAGAAGAGACTGAGATTTTGGATGCAGACCTTTAAGGAGAATAACAATACTCATATAGAATATTATACTCATAAAGTAGCAGAAAGTATTCCAAGAACTAAGCCTACATGCGAAAGCAGTAAGGATATTCTGCTGATAGGGATGACTGCAATTAGGAATACAGACAACAGGCAAGAGGGGACTGGAATTTGCTGAATAAACCTGGCAAAGGAACTAAGGTATTGGGAGCAAACAACTAGAGAGGGAAAGGTAATAAAATGGGAAGACGACAAGAACTTATTTGGACTGCAGGTAAGACATTGCTTTCCCTATCAAGGACTGATATCAGAGGATAGGCAAAGAGAAATAAATGGGGGGGGGTCCTAAATAAAAGACCAGCACTAGTAGAGTTTTTAGTAGAATCTACAACAGAAGTTGACATTAAGAAAGGAATAATTAGTACAGCATATAAAACACTGCATGATAACCATAAGAATCAGAGAAGGTTATATAGGAGTGGGAAGAGAGAATGGATAAGCAATTCACAAAGAAACAATCGGGGGATATATGTAAGTCTTCCAAAGATGCAACAAAGTACAGAAGATTTAGGATCTTTGCCTGGAAGGATTTACATAGGTATTTTTATACTCCAAGTAGAATCCAAATAATTTTTCCTCAGGTAGACAGCAAATGATGGAGAAGACAGAGGTAACTGGAAACATTTTCTGGGAGTTTAATGAGTTGGCAGACTTTAAAGATTCCATGCATACTGCTCTGTCGGATATGCTGAGTGAGCAAATTGATGTAACTAAGAAAATTATTTTGAGCTATGATACAAAATCAGAATTGCTTAGACATAGTAAGGCCTTGCTGAGTCTCGTTATGATGACTGCAAAAAAAAAAAAAAAAGGCAATTACTAGAAAATGGAAATCAAAGTCTAAGGCAACTTTACTACAAGTAGAAGATAGCAACAGAGATAAGACAACTGGAATTAGGATCTTTAGGAAAAGGGTAGCAGCAAATTATACAGGAAAAAATGGGAAGTGTGGGATCAATACATGCAGAGGAGGAACAAGGTTTAAAAGAAGGCAGGAACTGAATGAGCTATGTAATGGTTGACTGACACTGATGGGATATATTATAACAGATATATAATGTTTGTAGCTACAGTTGTATTGGCATGATTTGTAATGTATAATGTTTGCAACTGAGATTGTGTCAGTATGGTTTATTTTCATTTATATAAATGTAAGATCACCTATGTCATTCATACATGAGAATTTAATAAAGTTTTTTTTTAAATAAGAAAGACCTGTATAAAAGTAGAACTATTAGGTTATTCAAAATCCCTGCCAGAACAATTGCTAACCTTTAGAACCAATCAGATCCCCCATCACGAAGAATTCTTACTAGCCAATGAAACACTGTTGCCTACTCTGGAATAAAGACTGCATCGATTTCTTTGCCAAACCTTTCTACTTAAAAGTGGTCACTAGGAAGTTCTTCAACTGCTACTGGCAATTCCACAATCCTGAATTCTCAAGCAGTGATGGTTTATACTTCAGACTTCTTAACACATTCACTCATGTTCCAATTCATTGCTAAACCATTCAAAACATATTTAAACTTTTTATTGTAGTAAAAAAAGACTATGCAGATCAACAAGAAAGCTATTATGCTCCCATCTCAGTACTGGATCATCTCATTCCTCTCACTTACGATGAAGACATGAGAAATTACTGCTACAGTCAGCTGACCCAGTAGCTGGTTGATTAATGCATAATGTCCAGAGGTCAGCATGGCTTCCATAGAGGGGCACAGCACAATTGCTACTTATGTATCAAATCAAATTATGAACAATATAGATAAACAGGAACTCATAAGTGGGACCTTCACTGACCTCACCCAGGCCTCTGACCTTGCAAGTCACTATTTACAGAGTAAGTGGTGGTGGGGGGGGCACTACCAGTCAAGGATCTGCACCTTATAAATGGTGCCACATGGTTCAGTTCTTTGCCCCAATTGTTTTCAGTTTTTTTTTTTTAATCAATTCTGTTATGTGTGACTTTCCAGATTTTCAGCCACTTATAAATGCAGGCTGTCTTATCATAGCCAAATACCTCTGCTGCTCATATCAAGATTTCCCTCCAAAGGGCTTTTTCATAGTGGCTAAAGTAGTCTTACTAAAACAAATGCTAAGCTGGTTGGCACATCTGTCATATTTTTTCTCCTCCCTTCCACATAGTCATCTAGGTCGTTCTGTCCCCCCCCCCCTTCATTCTAAAGTTCTATGGATGCAGGGGCTGGGTAAGAACCAGGGAATGTGACCATCATACAGCAAGGGTCAGTGGCTTTCCTGCTGTAGCTCCAGCCCCTTTCTCTGGTCACCCCTATGCATACACTGTGAGAGAGGGGCTACTATGGCAATCACCTATAGTTCACGTGCTGTTTAGCAGACCAAAGCATGTAGCTAGCCCAAATCCTGCATCCTGGCTTGACATTTAGCATCTGCCACGTGTTAGCCTTCCATCAGACCAGGAACTCCTTCCTCCGCCAAGACAGGAGGGACAATGTAACTTGCTCATTCCACAGATGGCTTCTCCAGTGTCAAAGTCATCAACTGATTATAGGTAATCTGGTCACAGTCCTGCTTTAATCCTTCTGCATTACTACATCAGCTGCATGCCTATTATACTTGTCAAGGTTTAGGAAGACTGGACTATCTGCAGTCCACTGATGCATTGCTGGAGATGGTGCATCGATTCAGACACATGGAAGGCTGGTACACAGGATAAATGTGAGTGAAGGATCATATCAAAGTCCACTCTCTGTTCTGCTCTACCATTTTACTGGTTAATCACTTTCTTACCCACATTGAACAAGGTCTTCCTTGTCTTAATACAGATGCATGATTATAGGTCAATGACATTTCTCTGAAGGACAAACCAAAAAGAATATTACTGAAAACACTTTCAGCAAACAATGGAATAAAGTTTTTTTGCAGAGGGACAAGGCTCCCCTGCACCACACCATGTGAGATGAAATCACCCCAGCTAACTTTTATATACAAACTCGATGGTTGCACAACACTGAAGAAAGTAAAAAGCAGAGTAATCGCTGAAAATTGGCTTTCAACAATGTAACATTCAAGGTGCTGTTCATCGGACAAATCACTGCTGAAAACCCCTCACACTCCCGTTAATACTGCATTTGCAGAAAAAATATCTCCCCTCCTAGAAGTCCTTCTAAATAAAATCTGCAAGTTCATTCCACTATGAAACAGAGATGGACATCACTATTAAACCTCATCTAGAGTTTGCCATCTCTGTAGTAGAGGTGGTTTTTGAACCTGGCTTTACCCCAGATAATACATGTTTAGTTAGCAGTCACCGAATCACTGAAGGAGCTGGCCAGACAGGGCCATGACTCTGCGATTACGGACTGCTCATCCATTAAGGGGGAAGGGTGTTGCCAGAGTCCTACTGTAAGAATTCCACCAGGGGAAGCTCAGGATTTCATCACCTACACTATGGACACTGGGAAGCATTAGCCCACATGCATAGATGTGAGAATGAACTCATTTGCATTTGATCCAATATATCTGGCACCTTCCAGCCACACTGCATGCCAAGAGCATTAAAAAAATCTCCCGATCCTTGCTGATGACAGTCATGATTCCTGTCTTGCACTTCTACTTCCTGGTGTCTTAGTACACCATATTTGAGAAAGAACAAATTAGTCTTATAGGGGATAGTGGCTTGCTGACCACTGGGCTGAATGGGGGCCATAAAAAAGAAAATTATGTCTATAAAGTCTAATGAATCCACGCAAGTGAACATGCTCATATGTAAGGGTCTCATTTTTTCAGCTCCTGAATTTAAGGACTTCCTTGCTGAACACAAAATACAAGTTCCGTACAGGCATCATTCCAAGGCTGGAGGAAAAGCTAGTCTTCCCTATCCTGTTGCAAATCACCAATCAGATGCACACTATATATTAACAGTTTTCCAAATTCAGTATTACTCTGAAACAGAAGACAAGATGTATATGTTTTAGGTGAAAGCCTAACAGTCTACAAATTGTTCTCCATTACTGACTTACACGGCAATCCTTCCATGTAGTTTCTTAAATTTCACCTCCTAACCCTTACCTAGCTATGTTGCAAATAATTCCATTTATTCTCTTCCTCCCTCCCTATTTACCTGCCACACTCAGATCCTTGTACATTTTACTTCAATAAGCCGTAACATTTTACTTCTATAAGCCGTAACCACAGTTTTTTAAAGTACATCCAGGAGCTTTTCAAAATAAGCTAAGCTGAACTTTCCCAAACTACACCTATGAAACATTCTCAACATGTTGATTATGACTTTGATCCTGTTTGCGTGTACTGCAACACCTAAGCTTTATAGGTTAGTATGGCAGGAGTGTTACTATGTCGATTTACAATGTACTTCCTACAAGACTGACTCGAGACCTTTGGGATGGAAGTGCTGATGATCAACATGCCGGGAGACAAAAAGCATACTAAAATAAAATAATAATTTATACACAAGGTGTTTAACTTCTGTCTGTATATTACTTTGAACAACAATGTTCCCTTGCACAGCAGTCTAACTGGAAATAGTTTTGCCCTTATTAAGTGACATTAGCAACAACCAAAGTCACAGTTTTTTTCCTTTTGTAGCCATTTACCTTCTAACATAATTAGGGTTGCCACCTTTTCAAATATGCAGAATGGGACATTTTTGTAGAAACATGAGATTTTGCAGGATAAAAAAAACATACCAATAGCCACTGCAAAGGAGAGAACTTCACTTTTTTGCCAAAATAAAAAGCTTACTCTTGTAGCATTTTAGTTGCTTCTGTAAACTGATATGACATTTTAGTGTTTCATGTAACTATTAATGAAAAAACTTAGGAAATATTTTTGTCCTAAAAATCATAGGACATTTGCCATTTTTTAGTTTTTTTTTCCACAGGACACTACTGCCCAGAGAGTGTGACTGTCCCTCAAAGAGAGACAGGTGTAAACCCTACACATAATTTAGACCCCAAATTTGCTGACTCATCAGTTCAACCTTTCTTTGGATGCTTAGTAACCTGTCTCTACCTCTTCCCATCCCCCCCCAGCTTCTTTCTGATCTGCCCCAACTCAGACAAACTAAGCTGAGCTGCAACTTGCTAACCAACCATTATTATGTCTTTGCAGTACATTGCGCGTATATACTTACTGACAGTAAATTAGTTCCGAGGTACTTTATGTATTCTGTTCCAAGATATGTACTACATTTGTGTTTAAATCACTGCTTCTTTCTATACCTTGTACTTTCTGTACTCAATAACCTGCTGAAAAATGATTGCATCATTAAAATGATTGCTGTACTGTTTTTTTTTTCTTGTCGTAATAACTCAAGTCATTGCTGAAAAGAGTCACTTGGATCAGTCTTTTAATAGGATATAAATAAAATAAAAAAATTCCTGCCACTGTGCCAAATCAAACTCTTTGATCATACATTAAATGTCCCTACAGCCTTATGTACTGGGAATCTCGTCACACTTACTAGGTTGCCTTCCAAGAAATATTACATTCACCTAGAGAACCATGCCAACTGGCTCCCCCGTATCATGTTTCACTGCCATTCTCTTATCCTGTGTAGCACATGGTAACATACTGAAATTAACTTGTGTCAGCAGTTTTGTGCACTGCCATCAGGAAATTACAACTTCAAGGCTCAACTTACAGAATATGAATGAAAAATCCACAATGACATTAAGTAGGGTTAATATCCCGGCTGTCAGCAAGTCAAGACAGGGCAGAAGGAGCTTATGCACATACCCAGTCAAAAGAAGGCATACCATGGATCAGCTGTCCTAAATTCTGTAACAAGACTAATGGCCGATATAGAAAGGAAAATGGTGGTAGTAGCCAGAGAGAGAAAGTTCAAGAAAGACCTCTCACAAAACAGGCACAACACTAAGTGATAGAAGACTCCAAGTGAAATGTTCCTTTTCTGTACCTTGAGGAATACGGCTAAAGTTAATGCAGCAAGCTAGTGAAGAAACTTAAGAGCTACTACATGCAACGGCAACTGGGAAGCAGCAATCTGATCCCTTAACAACATGAACAGGCAAGCATACAGAACACAAGTCTGAATTAGGCAGAGTTATGTGTAAGAATATGCGTGCTGCATTACAGCTGTGACGTCAAAAGTATGGCCTTACATACTTGTGAATGTCTCAACTACACTGCAACACATCTAAAACAGTGGTAACTTTTCAAATACATCATGCCAGTAAAAGTGAGTGGTTTTACTTATTGGGTATTTAGGTTTACCTGGGGTCTCCAGTGTCTGCACAATTTTCACAGATGGGCATACCCAGCTAACAAAACATACATAATATTAAACATATGCTTTGCAATCATTTACTTACTTAACTACCAAATGAACAATGTCAGCTTAAAACCTACTTAAACAACTGATAACGAACTACTTTCACTTGCAGAGAACTAGCCTTACTTTACATTTCAGTTTATTCAGAGGTTTAAAAACATTGTAATTTTTGGTGTCCAAGGATTTTGCTACTACTTATTGTTTATATCTGAGAGACTGTATTTATTATTCTGTACCCCCCCTCATTACTGGTAATCAAAATGTTTTCTGAGATCTCATCCTTAAAATCTAAATCTTTAACTTTTTGGCAATAAACCATAATTAGACAAGTACAATATTACACCACACACACAGTCATTCTGTTTTCCAATAAATTAACAAATACTACATAAAAACAATTTTATCTTACTGCTTTCTCTAATAAATGCCAATCTTACCCAAATCATCCTTGTCCAGATCAATTTCCTCCATCACCGAAGGCATTACAAAAGAGAAGGTCTTCCTGTTAAAATAATAGAGTGTGTAGCCAACGTACATGGCCAGAAAGATGACCACACGATAATAGCCATATCCTTTCCCTGCCATTCTAACCATATTAAGGTTTTCTGCTCAGTTTTAACCAAATGGGTATGTATGTAAAACAGACACGAGTACTCAGCTAGACAAGTGGCAGTGACCAGCAGAACAGTGCAGACACTCCTCTATGTGGCACAGGAACTCGATCAAACAACTGCAGAAAAGTAAGTTACAGATCTTCTCCTCACTGAAGCATGACTGTTGAGAAGTCACTTTTTTGTCTGCTCTGGGTGGACACTGATTTTGATTGATGGTTTGTTAATCAGATGTGCTACAACTGTATCTGCTCTCCAGTCTGGTCACTTTGGTCTGTGAATTATTAACCCTGGGCGTCCAGATGGGAATGGCAATGCATTATGATGTGCTAAAAACAAAAGAAAAAAGGGACTGTGATAAACAGACTTGATAAATACACAGTGACAGTAAAGGTCAAAAGGGACAAATTCTGGCCTGCTATGTTGATGGGCTGAAACAGGTAAATTCCATTTTCCAATCTTCCTAATGGACTACAGGAACCTTCCACACTAGCACTCCCAGTCCTCCAGTTTTGGTGTAAATTACCAGATTCTGGAAATATGTTTTAGCCCCACCATTTCCGTCATCAGCTGTTAACCTTTGGAATATTATTTGTTACAGAAAATACTACCTTTTTATAGCATTTGAACTCAGATATGTAGAAATGCACATATATAGAGAAAGAACACATTCTTAAATCACCAAGTAAAATACTAAAACTTTCTGCATTAATGACAAAGTACACGCATACAAAATTCAGGCATGAACCATCTATACAGAGGAAACAAATGTCACTTACCTGGGGAAAATAAGGTGCAGAGTATGTATGTGTGAAATGGAATTAGAAATGAAGGTATAAGAATTTTATTTTTACTCCTCAAATGTTATTTCTCTCTGCCAGAAGTCCCTTTTGCCAGCTTAATTTGAGTGTAAGTACCCAAATTCTTTCAAGGGCATCAGTGCATCACAGCATTTGGGTTTCCACTTTGGTTCTCAGCTGGGATGCATTCTATATGAAATCTGCATGGCCACACTATGTCTGTGTGTGGATTTTTACCAAATGCTCAGATGTCCTCCCACATACCAAAGACATGTTGGTAGGAGAACTTGCTATCCTCAAAAAACTGACGTGTGTGTTTCCTGCAATCACAGCAGAGCACCATTTCATACCTTACACTTGCCGCTTACCAGGGTGGGCTCCTGTGCTCTGCAACCTGCACTGGATAAACCAAGTACTGACGAATTATCCAACTAATTAAGTCTGTCATGTTCAGAATCTTAACAAAACTGCCTAAATTTTCAAGAAAGGCCACTACTTTTGTCTCCAATCAGTGATGCAAAAGGTTAAAGAGCATTTACAGTCAAAGCCTTTGTGTTTGTGAGTCACCATCTCAAACAGATTCTGAGTAAGCAGTTATGCTGTACTGATGAAGACAAAAAAAAAAAGACTAGTGTAATCAGATAGCTTAGCTTCGGAAAAAGACTGATTTAAAATTTCTAAACTTAAGGACTAAATGCACAAGGAAAGCTAGCTTGTCACAAAAAAAAACATTATTTGTATGTGCAAGAGAAAGAAAGAAATAGACAAATGTTTGACAGAAAATGAAATATACTACTAGAAAATATCTCCACTCTGAGAGTCAGCCTTTGATGTTAGAAAATCACAGGGCCGTTAATAAGAATACTCATCAGAAACATTACAACTGCTCATTAGGTAAAGGCTACTGCACAGAACGTAGTTCACATGTTATTCCACAGCAGGAGGCCGTAATCAGTGAAGAGAAACAAGCAGTCTGCCTCTCTTGCCAAATCTCTGTACTCTTTCCAGCTCAAACAGCAGGACAGCAAGTACTTATTAAAATACTTCCACGAGATCCACCCTTGAACACAGCTATGCCACATCAACATTACCTTTGCATAACACAAGTACTCACCTACACCACATGAAAATAACAAGTACTCTGTTACTCAAACTTTGTCAAGAAGCAAAGACACATACTGTACTGAAATAGCACTGACTTTTGAACCTTGTATTCACAAACAAGATAAAATCATTAACTAGTTAATCTCATCTTCACTGCACGGTTGGCTAATGCACTTAAATGCAAAGCATACACACACACACACACACACACACACACACACACACACACACACACACACACACACACACACACACACACACACACTCTCTTACTCTCGTATACAAGTGCAAAATTTTCAAATTGTTAAATTAGCAGCTGAGCTTTAACATAAATGAAATGTGTTTAAAGTCACTATTAACTGGAAGTATTTAAGTTTTCAATTCAGTATTAACAGAAAATGTATACATTTAGAAATCAGTCATACATATTTTTATCAGGTGCTTGTTATAGTTAAAGAAAGCCCAACAGACTATTACTTTCAGAAAAAAATTAGGAGCTTTCCTCTGGTCAACTGGATTGTTCGCAGACACAACTTATACACGTGAATGCTGGGAGACTTAAAGACAAATTTTTGACAGTTCACCAACTTAACACGTTAAACTGCCAGCTGAAGATCACATGCAAATTTAAACCAGTAACATCACTGATAGAAACAAATTACTAAGGCTAGGAAGACACTAAAACAATTGTACATCTACCCCCTACCACCATAAATATATACCTCTTGAGCTCTTAGTGCAAGAATTCTGAACAATACAAAAAATAATTGGTGAAAAAAGGCTCAAAAATCAGGGACGGATTTTAAATAGTGCTCTTATAAAGCTTAGAAAGTTGGGAGAATAACAGGTTTTACATCAGCATGTCTTTTTTCTGGAGGACATGAAGTCTGAAACGTGTCTGTCATTATTTAGTGACATCAGTTCTCAATGATTTGCCAGAAAACCTCTCACTTATGAGAAACAGACCAAAACATGAGGCACAAATGTGGACATTAATCAAAATTCTGAACAGCTGAGAGGTACATCCAGATATCCCCTTCTTTTGCTCCTCCTGATCTTGTCTGTCATTTACAAAGTCTGACATTAAACTTTATTAAATATGACATGTACTCACTAAAACACAAAAAAAATGAAAGTTTTGGTGATTTAATAGAAAGTAATAAACTGGTGGTGACATGTCCTCATAACACTTCAGTTACAAAATACTCATACTTTGGGGCTATAAAAGACAGAACAAGTGCAGCTTATATATTTATCACATACATGAAATCTCTTTTCCTTCACCACATACACACATCAGTTGACAAAATGGCAAAGTGGTTAGTGCTGCAGTGGCCTCGTACTGCTTGACTATACAGTTCTCAACTGGTGGGGTGACTTCTGAGAAAAGCTTGAACTTGCCTCTCTGGCCTATTTGATTTCTACCAGGTGAAGTGGTTTCCTCCCACATCCCAAAAATGTTGGGTGAACTGGCGATATTCCAATTGCCCACAGGTGTGCACACTATGTGATTGTGT
The DNA here is from genome assembly GCF_019279795.1 of Protopterus annectens. Taxonomy (NCBI): domain Eukaryota; kingdom Metazoa; phylum Chordata; order Ceratodontiformes; family Protopteridae; genus Protopterus; species Protopterus annectens. The sequence goes on from NC_056741.1 coordinate 1,362,531,814, forward strand.
GTAAGCATGTCCTATATCAAGCCGACATCTCGCACAAGTTTCTCATCTTTGTTCCCACTGAGTGTCTGGATAGGCAAGAGCTTCCCCACACAAAGCTCTCGACTTCTTTGCTCAAGAATTAGGGTCAAGGGGAAAAAAAAAAAAAAACAGAAATTATGACCAAGGCCACAAAATAATTGGGGATAAAGGCCCAATATCAGGGACCTTTTTAAAACATTACTCTAATTCAGCTAAAACGTTAATAGAATCATTTTTTATATCAAATTTACATCTTTTGAATTATGACATATGAAACTCTCACTGACATTAACAACCAACTGTAATCCTCACTGATTTACCAGAAAATTCAAACATTTAAGGATGGACAGGGCAAAAGTACGACACAAAATCAGGAACAGTTGAGAGCTGTACCCATGACCTTGAACTGCTAAGCATATAATGAAATATGGAATAAATGTGCAACGCACTAGGGGAAGTATTAGAGTCAGAGCCATACAGCACCACATAACTCACTGTGTTCTGGAAAGCCCCCAATGTGAAGTGACTGAGATATTGTTCCATACCTCTCAACTGATATGATTTAGGCATAAGCCCTATGATTTTTGCTCTTAGGAGTTTGCCTTGCTCCTCCTAGATTGAGTTTCTTCACAAAGTTAAAGCTTCCTGTCTTTAATAATGCACACTTTATACAATAAACTAACAGTTTTCTTAGTAACAAACATTTTTAAATGGTTTATACTTGTATGCTGTAAACATATCAATATAAATGGGTCACACAATTTAAAATAAATCTCTCAAGTTCACACAAATCATTTTCAAAAGTAGTTACAGTTGTCATCCTTTCTAAACTATACTTATGGAAAAAATGAAAAACATTATATATTGTCTATTAACTAAAGATCTTCTATTTTGAAAAAGTATTTCTCTTTTTGGCCCTCTTGTTATTACTTATTTAAGGATTGTGTTACAATTTTAATTCTCACAGGTTGATAGGTATGTTAGTTCCATCAGTCTGATTACAAAATCCCTGTTCTAATTGCCAAAATGTAAAGGAACTCCATAATCTTCAGAAAAAAGGACGTTTTCCAATCCTAAATTAAAAGTATGCCAACTGCTGAACAGTCACATAACAGCAAAACAATTAATACACCACTTGTTGACTGAGTACAGGATGAAAAGTGTTTTCTACAAGGCTCTAAAATGCAAATCTAACTTACTTTTTAAGGAGAAGGTCCACTGAATACTGGTTAACAGAAATGGTGGGAGACAGTTTTCCCTATGGACAGTTGTAAATGCCATGGGGAGAGGACCGACACAGTGCAGGGTGGTCACAACATACAAAGAGATACTTTATTTCTGCAAAATCCCAGCATAGGTTTAAAACATAATGGGGAAATTGTATGATGATAACATTTTCTAAGGACAATACTAGCAAACAATGTGCTGCTTTTCAGGATTAACAGCCACGTGATTCACTATTGCATGCAGTTTACTCTGCATCTGTATCCTTCATTGGACAATGGCAGTGGTGAAGATTTACCAACAGCTGTTTGCTCATCCTCCTTTCCCTAAACCAGAAAAGAAAATGAAAAGGGCAGGGGCAGATTTCTATCAACAGATGTATATAACGTGGATACCGGCATACCTCTCAACCTCTTAGTGCAAGAATTCTGGATAACGACCAAAGCTAGGGCCAGATTTTAAGTGTTTTTAAAAAATGCCAGAATACCAAGTTTTTCATTAGCATGCATTTTCTGGAGGTTACGATGTCTGAAACTTAAATGTCTGTCATTATTTAGTGACTTCAGTACTCAATGATTTGCCAGAAAACCACAAATTTTATGAAAAACAGAGCAAAGAAATTATGGAAAAAAATCTGGACAGTTTGCGAAATTCTGAACATTTATGAAGCATGGATACAGGTTGCTAGTGTCAGATGTCGAAATAGACAGGTATAATAAGTAACATCTGACATAACTTTATAAATCTACTTCCCTCTTCCATAAGGCAAGAACTACGGCATCAAAACAACCGTTTGCTAAATCAGGGACAAATGACACGTACAGGGTCAACACCCCCACCCCCCATGCCAAAAATTAAGCATCATCAGAAAAGGACTCCAGGCAACCACAGCAATAATACACAATTCTATTAAAGTTTGCGAAGTCCATCCGCACTAATGCACGTCCACACATGTAACTCCAATCCTGAGCAAACAATCCTACATAGAATTACTCACCTGCATTCACTACCACTTCAGTCTAGAGCATTTCAATAACCGGCATGGACTAAGCAACTAATAGGAAATCCCGCCTCTACCAATTTCATTTACTAGCCCAAACTTCTTTCGATCAAGGTTCGTAGCACCACTGAACCCCACCTATGCATCAGAGACCAGCTGTGATAGGAAGCAGAACTGTAAGGGGGTGGGGCGGAGGTGTGAAACCCGGAGAGACAACCCCTCAGCGCTAATACTGTAGTTGCTATAGGTGAGCAAAAATAGCAGAGGCTGGTTTGTGTTGTATGCGGCGAGTGCTATAAAAGATCTTGTCTGTTACAAGGTTGCTCGGATCACTTGCACTTTAGTGCAGGGAAAGGGTATTATTACTGTGATTGTAATTAGGGAGTGAAGTCGGGGCTTCTTTTTCAGTCACTGCAGATCACTTTGTAACTAAATGTCATAGCCTGTTTCTTTGCATATGGAAGGCTTGTTATTGTTCTACAGTTAACAGATTTTTATTTACATTTGGCTTAATCTGAATAAATCTTAAATTTCAGTTTTCAGGTAGAGTTTAATACGAGTAACAGTCAACGTTAAATTGTACTGTCTTGTCCTGTCGGTGCAGTCATTCCGCTTACAGCTGCCCCACCCGGACGCCTCACAACTAAGTTAGCGCAAGAGTTGTGGAAAGAGACACAGTAATGGGAGAGAAAGGCCCAAAAATCAGGAAAAAATTAAGTTTCGCTGTTATAAACCTAGAAAATTGGGAGAATAACAGATTCTGCATTAGCATGCTTTTTATGAAGTATATGAAATCTAAAAGTCAAACATCTGCCATTATTTAGTGGTTTGCTAGAAAAACACACATTTATGACTTGCAGACTTAAAAATATGTGACAGACATCGAGGCATTCTGCTAAATTCTGTACAGTACAGAGGTATGACAGATGGCAATAGTCCCCTTCCTTTCAGGAGATGATGTTACCTGTACTGCTTTTGGGGTGTATCACAGCCTTTGATTCAGTGGTTCTGTGTTCAGCTGGTGGGCGTATTGTGTGGAGTCTGCATGTCTTCTCAATGTTTATGTGGGCTTTCACCTGGCTGTTCAGCATTATCCTAGAGACAGGCCAAAATATGAATTGGCCAACTTACAAAATACCAGTGTAAGTGATGGGGTGCCTCACCCAAGTGTGGTTCCCATTGTGACGACCGTGCCCTGGCCCAACAATCAAGGAGCCTCAATCCTCACCACTAACACCAGGGAGGTAATCTCCTAGATGAGGAAAGGATAACTAATACACACAGTAAAGTACAATTTCCCTTAAGTACACACAGAGATCACAGTCAGTCTGGGGCTGGCTGCTCCCTTGCTCACCAGGTCCCCAATAAGACTCCCCACTGGCACAACTATAGGGTCCAGGTCTCAGCCTAACTAGGCAAGCTGGAACCTCCAGTACCCTCTCTGTCCAACCAGCGCTTCATGTCCCTGCCCAAGTAGCTGACACAACACTCACACACTTTGAGATAAGTATTTATAAACTTCACAGACACTCCCGGGAAAGGCTGACTCAGATGCTCCCGCTGTGCCCCTTTACCCAGACTATACGGTAGTAATTACTGCCACCACCCAGTTAATAATATCAGCTACTAAAAGGCCCTTAAAAGGGTGCCCAATTATTACTGTGCAATATTAATATCCAATGGTAATGTGATTATACAGTCTAAGGCTTATTGGAAGGGCTTAGACAGTAAACTCTGTAAATATATAATGTACTCTAAAGCATACTTCATCTCTACTCAAACCAGCCACAGGTAGAAGGTTTTAAAAATATTTAATAATAAATAATTAAAACACAAGACAAATCTACTACACCACAGAGATATCTAAGAGTTCACAGATCACACAGAAACTTAAAATAATACAGTAGGACAGGTCTGGTTCCAAAGAAAAATACCTAATCAATCTTCACTAGCTTTAACTATTCCTACAAGATATCACAGTGCTACAAACTTACATGTGAGCATAAACAGAGTGTTGATAAGTTAGATGTCCAGATCAAAATGCTCCAGGTCTCTTGTGAGAAATAGAATTTAAACATTACTAACAAACATATCTCTAAGGCCCTCCCAAAATTACATCATTTGTGGCACTTAGGTTTTCCTAGTATTCATATTGCATCATCTTAACACCTGGTCTAAGTTATCAAGTCACAAACTGCATTATTTAGCAATCTAACACCTCCTCAGAAACTTACAACGATACAAGACATTTCACATGTATATGCTAACAGAAACTAAAGCAATAAAATCACCTCCCACATCTAAATTCTGGTCATAAACTTTAATCCTAAGACAATGGGGATGAAATCTTCATCCAGTCGCCCTCGGGCCGAATTCTAACATGAAAGGATACAACATGCTTCACTGGGCCAATAGAGTGCAATGTTGTCACATATTTTGCATTTCCACATTTCACAGTGTTTTCTTACATTTAAAAACACAAGCCTGTATTTTACATTTATTTATACAGTTGATAGAATTATATATCAAATTCTATTTGACTAGGCTGACAGCCTTCGCCCATATGAATGGGAGGATGGCCTAATGGTTAAGGTGTTTGCCTTACAAACACAAGGTGCAGGGTTTGAGTCTCACAAGGGGATAATTGGCTAGGCTTAAAATGGCTCGCAAGGGCTGTTAGCTTAGTACTAACCTATGAACTAGATATGAACTAGATATCTCCCCAGTCGTCACACCCTGATTTATACCCACCGACTTCCTGGAGAGGTTTTGGTTCGTCTTCAACCCAGAATAGAATAAGGCAGGGGTCAGGAAATGAATGAATGTTCTGCTGCCTTATGCTTCTGAGCCTAGTCAGTCAACCAGAGGGAATGTGGTTAGGACCAATATGATTTTCTTTCAAATAGAAATGTTTATGGAAGAATAACATATGCCAAGGTTAGAGGTAAAGGAGGCTCAATTACTAACAGTTAGGATAGGAGGGGATGGGTCTACGGGAAAATTCCCAGGAAAAGGTGGTATTCCTGTGGAAGTTTGGAAGCTAGGACTGAAAATAACTGGTAAAGATCTGGAAAGTTCTGTTTAACAGTAGTTTAAGAGGAGGAGAAGTACCAACATCCTGGAAGAAAGCAGTGGTAGCTGTAATACCTACACCACAATACCTAAAAAGGGTAAAGATGTATCAGATCCAGCTTCATATAGGCAAATTTCAAAACTAAACCATGATTATAAAGTGTTTATGTGTATAATGGCTAAAAGAATGGCAAAAGTGTTGCCAAAATTGATAGATATGGATCAATGGGGTTTTGTGGAGGGGAGGCAAACATTTGATAATGATGATCCAGAGGGAAGCAGAATGTAAGAACATACCACTTTTGTTGGTGGGTATTGATGCAGAGAAAGCACGTAACAGAATAAGCTGAGACTTTATGAGCAGAGCAATGGAAGCATTTGCATTCCCTGATAAAATTATAAGGTTGATTAGGAGGATATATGAGGGATTGGAGGCGAAAATTAAAGTGGGTGGAGTCCTCTCTGATAATTTCTGCTTGAGCAGAGAAAACAGTCAGGGGTATCCTCTCTCCTCTTTGTTATTTCCATTATATTTAGAACCATTGGCAAAGAAAATAAGGGACTCAAAAATTCAAGGACAGAATTGGTATGGTAGTCAAGAAAAGCTGTCTCTATTTGCAGATGATATTATTTTATACATGACAGAACCAAAAAGGGACATTTCAGTGTTATAGAATGTATTGAGACAGTTACAAATCTTTTGGGATACAAAATTAATGAAGCTAAAACAAAGACAATAGTGGTAAATTTTGCACCCACACACAAATTGGTTTACAATATCCATATTTAAAGGGAAATGATAAAATGAAGTATTTATGAGTATGGATTAAAATAATTATGGTGTAGCAGCTAAGGATATGTGAGAAGAGACTAAAAAGATAATACAAAAACTGAGAAAATGGAAGCTCTGTTATATGGATATTGATAATAAGCTACAAGCAGTTAAAATGTTTTAGTCCCTTTAGTCTTCTACACAAGTCGGGCATATTTTTATCAACCAGAGGTGAAGTTGTGGATAGCAATTAATAAAGAGCTGAAGGATTTTATCTGGGAGGGAAAGACAGCAAGAGTCAAGTGGGATAAGACTATTCTTCCAATAAAACAATTTAGCAGGTAATATTTTAGGATATTTCCCTATTTGAAGGGGTATTTCAGAGCAACACAATTAAGGCTCCTATACACATCACAATCATAAAACTATAATCTACACAACCCAACCAGAAAACTATAATTCAAAGTGGAAAGAGATGATGATGATAATGAAATGGTGTGGGGGGGGGCAAGAAACAAGAAGAGATTGGCATTTTGGATGCAGACCTTTAAGGAGAACAGCAATAGTCATATGGAATACTATATTCATAAAGTTGAAGAAAGTATCCTAAGAACTAATCATACATGGGAATGGAAAAAGGAGACTCTGTCGATATGGATGACTGCAATTAGGGATACAAACAATAGGCAAGAGGATGCTGGAATTAATTGGGGAAAACTGGCAATGGAACCAAGGTATTGGGAGCAAATAACTAGGGAGGGAAAGGTAATAGAATGGGAAGACATCAAGATGTTATTTGGAATGCAGGTTAGAGATTGCCTTCCCTATTAAGCATTGATATCAGACTATAGGCAAGGAGAAATAAATATATATAGGAGGTTCTAAACAAAAGACCATTAAGAAATGAATAATTAGTATAGCATATAAAATGTTGCATGATAACTATAAGAATCAATCAGAGGAGGTTAGAAAGGATTGGGAAGAGAAAGTGGATAAGCAATTCACAAAGAAACACTGGGAGATATATACATGTCTCCCAAATAAGCAACAAAGTCTAGAAGATTTAGGATCTTTGCTTGGAAGTGTTTACATAGGTATTTTTATACCCCAAGTAGACTCCAAATAATTTTTTCTCAGTTAGACAGCAAATGTTGGAGGTGTGATGGGGAAGAAAGAGGTAACTGGGAACATATTTTTTGGGAGTAACTAAGGAAATTATTTTTTGAGCTATGATATAGAATCAGAATTGCCTAGACATAGTAATGCCTTGCTGAGTCTAATTATGATGGCTGCCAAAAAAAGCAATTACTAGAAAATGGAAATCAAAGTCTAAACCAACATCACTAGAAGTAGCGAAGATAGTTCATAGGTTCATAGTAACAGAGATAAAACAACTGTAACTGGGATCTTTATAAAAGGGTAAGAGCAACTTACATAGGAGAAATGGGAAGTGTGGGATCAATACATGCAGAGGACGAATGAGGTTTAAAAGAAGGCAGGAAATGAATGACCTATGTAATGGTTGACTGACAACGACTGGGTATATTATAATTTATTTATTTATTTTATTTTACATTTGTTAACCGGGCTAGTCTAACTGGATATATTTCCATTTTCAGCAGAGGCCCGGGGAGAAAAGCTCCACATATAGACAAAAGAGATACATCATGAGTACAAATAACAGATTACAGACTGGTAGGATGTAGACAATGAATATTGTTACCAAAAAAAGAATAGGACTTTAACTTTCTAGACAATCTAAATAACATCATATTAAACATTATTACATATTTTAAAACCAAGAAAAGAAAGTGTAAGACCAAGGAAAGAGAAATGAATATTGTTACCAAAAAAAAAAAAGAATAGAATGATGTATAATGTCTGCAGCTACAGTTGTGTTAGCATGGTTTGTAATGTATAATATTTGCAGCTGAGATTGTGTTGGTATGGTTTATTTTCATTTATATAAATGTAAGATTGCCTGTGTCATAAATGATAATTTAATAAAGATGTTTCTTGTTTAGAAAATACCCCCAAAAATGAAGTTTAGCTAAATGTCAGCTAAGCAAATGCAACATAAAACCCAGGCAAGGTCAAGGGCCAAATCAAGGGGCTGTTGCTCTTGAAACTTTGCCTGGCACTGGTTAATGGACTTGAATGAGAAAGGCGACCATGCTACATGTTATTCTCATTTCACAATCGAGCTGCAGGCTAATGTCCTTGGTGTGGGAGGTGTGGAGGTGTCTGACTGTTCTTGAAATCTGGTTCAAAGATTGAGTTCTGTTTGTGGTTTAGTCCCAAATATAATTTATGAAGTATAGCCATGATCCTTATAATGCACACCTTTCTGACTAGACATTGAATTTGGGCAATCATGATAAGGAGTAAAAGAGTCTCCCCTACCAAGAGATAGAGAACATAGCCACAGTTTACCTACATTTCAGAAAGGAATACATTTTTGCTTATAGCCTTAAGATTTAGGAACTTAAACTTTCAACATTTAGCAGGTAATATTTTTAGGATATTTCCCCAAACTTAATTTAAAAAAAGATCATTTAAGTTAATAAAACATTTTATGACAAAAGAGGTTTAAGTCCAGATTCAACTATCCTACTGGTCTTCAGATAAATTTAATAAACTATCTCTGAAATTTCCATCTATTTAAGAAGCAGAAAAATAATGTTATGCAATTAAAGTATTACCTTAGCCTGAAGGCATCATGTTTGTGGGATTTTCAACTGTAAGATCCATCCTTCTCAGCTATATTCTTTTTAGCACCACTAAGATGTAAATTTCTGAAAATTCTACAGAAGTATTTTTTTAAATAAAGGAAGACATTAGTTAAAGTCAGTAACAAGAATAACAGACTATAATTATATTCATAGAATTCTAAAAAAAAACTGACCGTGGAAACAGCAGGTAGTAGCAGCATGATAGTAGAATTTAATTTACTTTGAATATCTAATAAAATCTACTTTACATAATTTAAAGACAAGGTTATTCAACAAAAGATATACCACTCCACTTACTGGACTCCAGCCAATATGGGTTGAATACTTCAGAACAATGTTAGCATGGCCGTGGTCTTATGAGACATTGGTACCACATTTGGTGGTCTTGTCCAAGAATTTTTCCTTGGTGGGGACATATATTAATTATAAATTTGATGTTAATCTTTCTTAACATATGTGGATTCTTTGTAGATTCCCAGATATGTCATGTATACTTCCAAGATGCTGGTCTTAGTCAGTATGGTCACCAAAATAATTATATTAGCATACTGGAATCGATAAATTCGTACAGATTACGAACTGCCACTAGACAAATAGTTTTTTTATATGCAATGAAAGTAAGTTGTTTGAAGGAATTGGTTTTGACTGAATAGTTTAGGAATTATTTACTTATATATTTTTCTCTAGTGATGTGGGGGTGAACTTTATTCAATTAGATAATGTAAACTAATGGCTTAATAATTGATAAAACATGGAAAACTCACTGTTATTCATATAACTATGTTCATGAATCTTACTTCAAAATTAATAAAAAAAAAATATTTTTCCTACTCTTTCATTTCAGTTCCTATTCAGTTTTGTATTGCCATGATTTTAGATCACTAATAAAGCCCTATAAGCTCTGTTCAATCATCTTTTCCTCTCTGTCAAATCTGTTTTTGCCTCTTTTTTTATGATCAACTATAGCTGGTATATTTTGATCAACCCCCACTTTTTTATATCTTTCTGTTAACACTGAAGAGATCCCTGCACATGAAAGTTGGTCAGATTCTTGTTAATGAAATTCCTGTTTGGCTTCCTTCTGTGTTCTAATCTCATCTCCTTTCATCATCTGGCACTGTTATTGGCATGTACAACTGTACCAGCATTCAGTGCAGAGCTACCTGAAGCAGGATGTACAGGAAGGGCAGGCAGTGTGGAGGTGACTATGGTAGGCCGAGACCCAGATGTGCTGAGTGCTTCTGATGGTGTTGCTGCTAACACCTGTTGGGTTTCAACAGGCCTTGCCAGAGGGGTGAGTGCAGTTTGTGATGCTGCTGCATGTAACTGTAAAATAAATGGAAGGAAATATGTATGTAATAGAAAGGACAGCAACAAAGTGACTGGAGACAACAGAAGTGCAAATTCAGTGAAAAAACAAAACCAATATATATTTTGACTGTGATATACCTAAACATAATATATGTGACCAAAAAACACTTCTCAAGTTAACAAGGCTGTTAGTTTACACAACTTAGAGTGGGAACTGAACCAACAGCTATCACTTGCATTCTGACAAATAGAGGATTAACTCGATGAGCTTCTTAGACAAACCAACAGGTATCTCTATCTATCTGGAGCATTTCTCCCCTGGCCTCCGCTGAAAACAGGCTCTGTGGAAGCTAGTCAGACATTCCCAGTCAACAAATGTAAAATAAATAAAATAAATAAATAAATAAAATCTCAAGTCAGAGATGCAGAATCATCATGCAGTAATGATGTCTGATACAAATATACGTATACGAAGAAACTATGCTGCTCAGACATAAAACTTCACTGCCATGTTATAAGCAAAGGATACAACTATATTAACAAAGATGTCCACCCATCCCAGAAATGTTAAATATTTATATTTTCTCCATTTAATGTTGTAATCAGTATGGAACAACAAAATAAACCTGAAATATTTCATGATAACACACCTGGGGGGGACTGAACCCACAGGTATCCATCCAATGCAGGACCACAGCGTTAACATCCTGATACACTTGTCCAGATATATGCACAAACACACTATTAACATTAAACCGACATAATGCTATCTTTGTGCCATGACAGTTATCACAGAACTGGCAGTGGTGTATGAAAGGTATACATTTTGGAAATGAGTCCTTGTTAATTTTAATAGTAAAAGCAAGACTGTATGAAGAAAGTATAGTCACATGGGATCTCTTATGCACTCTTGTCTTCTCCTATGCAGCTGCCTATTTACTTAAATTTCTTCAATGGCTATACAGATAAGAAGAGCACTGTGTACTAATTGTGGATGGTAGGCTGTGCTAGTTTACATTTGCTGATAACATAAAGTCTACTTACAGTACGTCGGTGGTGTCTGGACTTTAACTTCATCCTCCCATCAGCAAATGAGGTCAAGACTGCAGAGCCTCATGTCATTGTAATGGTGACAGCACTGTTCCACCATACATGGGATTCTATTTGCATAGATGACAGCCTAGACTAAACTATTCCAGACTTCAATTTTATAATGATACCTTTATAGGCCTCTTGCATGAGCCTCTGGCTGAAATCCTTATGGAGGAGGTAGAGAAATATTTTTGATGCCTCTTCCTCCTCTTACAACTTCTGTGCTCTAAATGAAGCAGAACCTTCTCCTTCAACAGCCATGTTGTCTCTCACATTGAAGAATCTCTGTGAAAAATGGCAGAGAATTAGCACCCATATCAGGTCTCACATGTCCCATCTGCCCCACAATGACAGGCATTGACAGGCATGTCATATTTGCGATACATGGCAAACTCAGAAAATATAGGTACTGTATTATTATAGTTCATAATGGCACTTTAAGGTGTGAAAGATGGCAGTCCCCTATCTCTGTGTATGCCACTAAGAATCAGGCACTAAAGTGACTATGCACAAATAGTTATATATAGGATTATTGTTCCCCTTGAAGGTTTGGCCAGGATCACACTTGTGCAATGCTGGCAGTAGTGATCCAGGGGTGTGCTTGGCATTGAGAAGACCAGAACATGATGATTAGCAGGTGTGTTCATCGTGCAACCTAAACGATTTAGAAACAATAATGAGTTGAGCCCTTATTAGCAAAATCACTGAAACCAGCTAGGTGAGTCTGCATGAAAGCCTCACTCCGCTTTGGGATAAACCTGTAGACCTCACAGTTCAAGTCATTCAAAAGGTGAATTTCAAAACATTACTTCTTTTTACAAGTCCATTCATTTGTAGCACTGCTGATTTTAACCGCTAGTCAGTTTATTGACAAGATACATGTTGCTCAGTACTTCTGTGGTGGAAAAGGTGTATTGAGAGGAGGGTTGCAAGGGTACAGCAGTTGCTGGGCAGCAGGATTCATAAGCTTAACGGAATACACACCCAGAGCCAGATACAGCACTAGGTGACATAGGTAGTTGCCTAGGGCCTTGTGGCTTGGGGATGGCCCACTGGCCAAAAGGCTTCAACGTTAACATTTTAATTAATTAGTAATATAATATAGAAAAGCCCAGTCTTCATATTTTGCTGATCCCTGGGCTGTGTCATAGTTCCTGTGTTGTCCATATCCTTATTTGGATAAGAGGAAGCTTCTTTGTTCACCAGTGGGAGTGGGGAGCACAGAGCAGCCTATTTGTCCCTAAAGGAGTGGTTCCAGCCCAGCAACTTGTAGTTTATTGGCCGTTTTGGGCCATTTCCTAGCTCTTTTCAACCCCCTGCTATAAAGCCCGCTTTAGCGCGCTTTTGTGCTTGTATACGACTCAGCACAGCTCCTCGTGGTGTCCTGCAGAGTTCTACAAGCAGCAGAGAGTGAAAGAGTGACTTTCCTTTGATTTATAAGTATTTTTCTGGCTTTCTTTTTTGACTGCTGTATTTCGACTGTATTTCGCCTAAAAGCATTTTCATATTACTAAACTAGCTCTGCAAGTTGATCTACTGTATTTGTGTTTGCTTCTGAATTGTTTGTACTTTAAAACGTCTGTTTTTGCTTAATTTAACTGTTAGGCTAACACACTCAAGTGCGCTAGCCGATTTAAAGCATTTACTGTTTGTTACTGTATCTTTTTGTCTGTTTGAAACAAAAAAACAAAAAAACAAAAAATCCTTGTTTTCCCACCTTTACTGAACTAGAATAGTCCAGTCTTCAGATTTTGCTGATCCCTGGGCTGTGTCATAGTTCCTGTGTTGTCCATATCCTTATTTGGATAAGAGGAAGCTTCTTTGTTCACCAGTGGGAGTGGGGAGCACTGAGCAGCCTATTTGTCCCTAAAGGAGTGGTTCCAGCCCAGCAACTTATAGTTTATTGGCCGTTTTGGGCCATTTCCTAGCTCTTTTCAACCCCCTGCTATAAAGCCCGCTTTAGTGCGCTTTTGCGCGAATTTGCACGAAGTTGCTCATAGAGCAGCATCGGGCAGCGCCGGTTAATCAAGTTTAAACTATTTCTGGCTCCGCAAAGTCTGCTCTTCAATTTTTCCCTTAGAACTGCTCTACTTGCAATCTAAACAGTCTATTCTCTATCTGAAAAGCCCAGCACTTGCTCCTAAAGCATTTTTATACAGGTAAAGCACTCTTAAACAAAAAGAAAGTACTTCATTCACCTAAATCCCCTTGAGTACCCATTTCCCTATAGGTCCTTTTTGACTCAGTTACACAGCAATCCTTTACACTATTCTAGCATGCCGAAGGGTCAGTTGCTGGCGCCTTCTCCTGTTCAGCTGGTGAATCTGGGAATCTTGAGGCAATGTTACAATTGCCTCATGTACACAGACAACCCTCTCCTCCTCCCAACAAATGCAAATATATGTGAGAGATGCAACTATATAGCCAAACTGGAGGCTGAGCTCTCTCAACTCAGTACTGGCAAAACCATTCAGGAGGAGAAGGTAACCCGCACACCACAAACCCAGTCTCACATAGACCTATCACAACTGCAAACCAAACACATAAACACACAAAAACATACTCGGAGGCTCTGATTAAAAATCTCCCAAAACAACAGAGGCCTCCAAAGCAGACACCCAAGCGACCACTACCTCAAGACATAGCACATGCTACACATAGTTCACAAAGTTAGTGTGCTAAACAGTCACAGCCCTTAAGGCCAAACAACATGCCAGATACACTTGTAATAGGTGACTCCATAGTCAGACACACTGACGTCCCGCTCACCAGACTGAACAAGGAAAAGGTTACAGTAAGCTGCCTGTCGGGCGCTAGAATCCGCCACATAACACAAGCACTCAGGTCACTCCAAAGCAAGTACAAATATGACTCAGTCATTGTCCATGCTGGTGTGAATGACCTGAGACGTACCTCCCTGGACTACATGAAAAGAGACATAGAGGAGCTCCCTGATTATGTAGCCCAGGCCGGTATGACCCTGACCCTGAGCAGCATCCTACCCTCACCAAGAATGATGCCACAGTACAAAGACAAAATGATCAGCTTTAACAATTGGCTTAATTACTGGTGTCATTCTAAGGGGATCCAATGTCTGTCTGCTTGGGATGACATGCTTGACAAGCCACACTGCTTCGCAAGGGATGGCTTGCACCTGTCACCCCTGGGCTTCCGGATATTGGCCAAGGCTCTTGCCACCCACATAGTGCCTTTTTTAGGCAAGGCTCAAAAGACAAACCCACCTCCCTAGAAAACACAAGTGAAAAAAAACTAAGGGTAATGCTGCTCAATGCCAGAAGTCTAAACCTCAAGATGCACGCTCTCGAAGCCCTCCTCACTATGGAGAACATCGATGTCTGTGCAGTGACTGAAACCTGGTTCAAGGCTCATGAGAGCACCCCAGCACTACCAGGTTTTACCTCATATCATGCTTTCCGGCCCCAAAACTTGGACCGAACCACAAAAGGAGGGGGAGTATTCATATTCATCAAAGATACCCACACCTCCAGGTTAGTGGCAACGCACGAAGCATCGGAGACCATCCAGGTGCAACTAACCATAAGCAAAACTGCCCTACAGGTTGTAGCATGCTACAGACCACCCTCTCAAACTCAGGAACCCCACTCAGCCTTCCTGAAGACACTGGAGAGTATGAATGTCTCTCCAAATGCCATCATATTGGGAGATGTCAACCACCCAAACATAGACTGCCAACATTACTCAAGCCCCAGCACCCTAGCCCAAAAGGTTCCTAGAATTCATAAACTCAAATGCGATGGAACAACTAGTCACCACTCCCACAAGAGGAGATAATATATTAGACCTGATCATCACAAACATGGGGACAAAATGCTCCTCACCAGAAGTATACCCCTCATTGGTGAGATCAGACCATAAATTAATCTCACTGGAAATCCACATCCCGCCCTCACCCCGTGCACAAAAGACCACAGTGAAGAACTTCTCAAAAGCCGACTTCACACTTCTTAAGACTGAAGTGGTATCCTTCAAGGCCCCTGGGCCAGTGGAAACCACAACCCACACTGCTGAATCCTTTAAAAATGCCTTCTACGGGCACCTTCAAGAATGCATGGATCATGCAATCCCTAATAAAACCAAGACCCATTCCCCCAAATGCAGGTGCCCTGTCTGGTGGACCCCAGCCATTAACAAACTTTACAAAAGGAGGAGGAAGCTACTACATGACAGAGCAAAATCCCTAAAAGGGAAGGCATCTCTGATCAGTACTAGCAAAAAACTACGATCACTCATAAAATCATCCAAGGCCAACTTTGAGAGAAAAATCGCAAAAGACACAAAAGACAATCACAAGGCCTTCCTAAGTTAGAAACCTGGGTGGAAACTCCCAGATATGCTCAGAGTTAGTCCAAAATGACACAAAATACACTGAACCCACAGACATTGCCAACATTCTGGTAGACAGGTTCAGTGCAAATTTCTCCGCCCCCTCCCCCCCAAAAGGAGAAATATCTATCCCAGCAGAGTGTAGCCTCCCTAACATATCAGATGCCCAGGTGAGAGCCACCCTCTCCAAAGCTAAAAACACAGCATCAATGGGACCGGACGGTGTCCCGGGCTGCGTGCTACATGAACTCCAAGAGGAACTAAACCCGCACATAAGGCTGCTGTTTAGTCTTAGCCTTACTACAGGATACGTACCCAAAGAGTGGCGTACAGCAACAGTGGTCCCACTCCACAAAGGCGGTGCTTCTATGGACCCTGGAAATTACTGCCCCATAAGCTTGATGAGCCTGGTCTGCAAAGCTATGGAAAGGATCATTATGGAACTCATAAACAAAGACATTGGGGACCTACAGACATTGGATCCTACCCAATTTGGCTTTGTCAAGGGCAGATTCTGCCTTTTGAACTTGGTCTACTTTTTTGAAACAGTCACTAAGGCCATTGATGAGGGTAAGGCAGTTCACACAGCCTACCTTGATCTTGCAAAAGCCTTCAACACAATACCCCAATTGGGCATCATAGACAAACTCACCAGCTTAAATGTAAACCCATATGTCACAAGATGGGTTGCAAACTGGCTCAAGGACAGAACCCACAAGGTCAGAATTGTTGGAGCCATGTCAGACTCTAAGCCAGTCACAAGCGGTGTCCCACAGGGCTCAGTCCTGGGACCCCTCTTGTTCAGCATTTATTTTTCCGAGGTGCAAGCAAACATAGGAGGATTGTGGTTGACAAAGTTCACAGATGACTGCAAACTGGGTGCCATAATTGATACTCCAGCGGACACAAGCATCTTTCAGAGAGGTCTCATAGAAATGGATAATTGGTGCCAGAGCCATGGCCTTAAACTGAATGCCAAAAAATGTATAGTCATACCCTTTGGGAAAAACAAGGTACCCACAAATTACCACATAGGTGGTAATCCATTAAGTACGGAAGAGGTAATCAGGGACCTAGGCACCCAAGTTGACAGTAACCTCTCATTTGACACTCACATTGCCAAGGTGGTTAGGAAGACCTTCTATATTGCCCACCTTATCATGAAGGGATTCACATCTAGATCAAGAGAGGTCATTGTGCCCCTGTACTCTTCTCTTATCAGGCCCATGATTGAGTACAATGCCCCATTTGGGATGTATCTTACCCGACACCTGCAGCAGTTGGAAAGACCCCAAAAGTTCCTCACCAAGAGGATAAAGGGTCTCAAACATATGTCATTTGCTGCCCGGCTGAAGAAACTCCAGCTCTATTCAGTCGCATACCGCCTACTCAGAGGTGATCTATGCCTGACGTACAAGGCCATGTCCAATCCGGAATTAATGGACATGCTCCACCTCAGAAAATCCAAATCCATCAGAGCCACGAGCAAGAGATTTGAACCTCAACACAGAAATAAATAGGACGTGCTGGAGGGACAGATTCATAACCCAGAGGCTCCCTTCACTCTGGAACAGAATCCCAGTCCATGTTAGGTAGAGCCCCTCACTAACTCTCTTCAAGAGAAATCTTGACGAGTGGATGGGAGATCATAGGTTTACCCCAGGGGTCATCTCTGTGTCACTACTAGACAGAGGCACAGTAAACTAAACCCTAAATGGGCGTAGTATTCTCATCCCAAGGGGTGGCGAAAGCCACACACACTCTGGCTAGGCTTATAAATGCCCTAGGGCAGATAGCCTAGTACGAACCTATGAACCTATATATATATATATATATATATATATATATATATATATATAAACTTCTTAACACCACAGTAGAACATCTTCTCCTTTAAGGAGGACCATGCGTACATCGCATGTACACAGGTACGCATGCCAAAGTGGATGAAAACAAATTCTGCATTTTTGTGTGGAATTTTGAACTAGCCATTCCATTAATTTCGGTATGAGAGAAAAGTGTGTGTGTGTGTGTGTGTGTGTGTGTGTGTGTGTGTGTGTGTGTGTGTGTAATTTAAATTAGCTGTTCTGTTCATATAAGAGATAAAGTGTGTGTGAATGTGTGTGTTGCTGTATGAGAGAGAAGGTTTGTGTGTGTGTGTGTGTGTGTGTGTGTGTGTGTGTGTGTGTGTGTGTGTGTGTGTGTGTGTGTGTGTGTGTGTGTGTGTGATTTAAACTAGCTGCTCGTTGCTGTATAAGAGACACAGTGTATGTGTGTGTGGGGGGGGGGCTGTGTGAGAGCAGAAAGAAAGTAGTTTTGTGTGTGGGGGGGCTGTGTGAGAGCAGAAAGAAAGTTTTGTGTGTGTGTATGGGGGTGCTGTGTGAGAGCAGAGAGAAAATAGGTGTGTGTGTGTGTGTGTGTGTGTGTGTGTGTGTGTGTCTGTGTGTGTGTGTCTGTGTGTGTGTGTCTGTGTGTGTGTGTGTGTGTGTTAAACTAGTCATTATGTTCATTTCTGTATGAGAGAGAAAGTGCATGTATGTAATTTAAATTAGCTCTTTGTTCATATGAGAGATAGAAAGTGTATGTGTGTGTGTGTGTGTGTGTGTGTGTGTGTGTGTGTGTGTGTGTGGAATTTAAACTAGCCGCTCATTGTTGTATGACAGAGAAGATGTGTGTGAGTGTCTGTTGCTGTGCAAGAGAGTAGGTGTGTGTATGTGTGTGTTTGTTTCTGTGTGAGAGCAGAGAGAAAGTAGGTCTGTGTGTGTGTGTGTGTGTGTGTGTGTGTGTGTGTGTGTGTGTGTGTGTGTGTGTGTGTGTGTGTGTGTGTGTGTGTGTGTGTGTGTGTGTGTGTGTGTGTGTGTCTTTAACATACCTTTCAACTGTTCAGATTTAGCCTCATAGCTTTGGTTTGTTTCTCATAAAATGTGTGTTTTTCCTGGAAATTATAGAGGACTGAAGTCACTAAATAATGACAGATATATGGGTTTCAGACTTCATTTCCTTCACAAAGTGCATGATAATGCAAATCATGATATTTTATGTCATACATTTGAGTTTCATACTTCATTTTCTTCAGAAAATGCAGTAAGACAAATGCTGTTATTCTAGCAACTTTCTAAGTCTATAGGAGTAATGTTTAAAATCTGTCCCTATTTTTGAGCCTTTGACCCCTCATTATTTTAGGCTTTGTCCAGATTTCTTGTACTAAGAGGTTGAGAGGTATGTAGGTATGGTATGGAATGCCCTAGTGGGGGCAGGTTAGTCAATTAACTTGATCACGCTTGACCCTGTAACTTGGTTACAGGACACAAGAGCCTAAATCCTCAATACCAGACTGCTGAAGGAATTGTTAATTTCAGTGGAGACAAGAGCCTGAATCGTAACCAACAACTACCAGACTGCTGACGAACGGTGAGTTTTGAGTTTCAGTATATTTTCTGGGAATTATGAGTTTCAGTGCATTTTCAAGGGATTATGAGTTTCAGTGGATTTTCACTGAATTGTGACTTTCAAGGGAAGAGAAGTTTGCTGTTGCTCCTGCTTAATCTGTTTTCAATGTGCAACTATTTTGTTTAGCAAATGGCAGTCACTGTGTTTGCTGTTGAATTTGAAAGCAGTGTTAGTAGAATTGCCTTTGGTAAGGAAGGCTGTGGATTCTTCTCCCACACCATGTAGATGGAGTGCTGTACTCCAATGCCCTTTGATTGCTGATTATTTGGTGCATGTTAAGGGAAGATGGGGGTTCTGCACTCCTGAGTGTGTCCTTTGTATGAGATGACTAGTAACTATGAAATTGTTGTCTGTTTGTCAGTCATTCCCTATTGCAATATTACCAGCCTACCAATTTTAATGTAACATAGGCAATTAAATCTTCAAGGACAGCAGCCACTGAAATGTAAAGTTGTTTGCCAGTAGCAACCTCATCATTAGTTATGGTTTTATTTAATGTGGAATTATTCGGATGACTTTTACTTTTGCAGAAATTGTGCTTATTGACTGTTGCTGTTGGATTATAATGACAGAAGTTTGAGTGGCCTATTATGGTTGAAATTTTTGAAACTGGTAGGTTTGTCATTATTGGTTAATACATTTTGTTTCATTGCTTACTGGAAGAATGTTCAAAGCTACAAATTTAAAACATATTATAATAAGTGGTGTATTACACAAGGCATAAAATTTAATACAATCAGGAAGGTGAATCAAAGAACACATATGTGCATGCATGGCCCTGTGAGCAAGGAGCCTATGGTTTGAAAATAGCCCAAAGATAAACTTAATCGTCCACTGGTCAGATTCATTTTCTTTGAATGTGAGTCTTAAAGCCAGTTCAATGAATGTGAGTTTCAAAGGCAGAGAAGTTTACTGCTCATGCTAAGTCTGTTTTCAGTGTGAGACTGTACTGTTTGTTTAGCAAATGGCTATCAGTGTTTGTGCTATTTTATTTCAATATCTGTAATCATTGTAGAAGTAAATAAGAAAGCAGTAGGCACACTGACAGGTTTGAACACTGTTTATGGTAACTGGGGAGAAATAACCAAGTAAAGGAAAACTGGAATGGCTGGGGAGGGGGGGGTGCTGCATGGGGGAGCCAGGGGGTTGCTGCAGGAGGGGCTGCACTTGGGGGCCCCCAATCTATTACCCTGCATAGGGCCCCATTTGACCATGATCCAGCTCTGTACACACCCACTAGTGTACAGTTCAATACATTTCATTGCTGTGTAGATTGAACATATATCAGTAGCAAAATTATTTGTAACAGTGAGTGGTACAGCCATGAATCTTTCTTTGCTCATAGGAAGGACAGGTCAATGGGAACACTATCAATCAGGGAAGTACGCTGGACCCCAGTAGACAGATGTAAGAATCTGCCCCTAGTTCTCATGGACAGAGAGGTCCACTCAGGGGGTGTTAGTAATGCTCAATGGAGATATGATTACTGTCCTTCCCCTGAGATTGTTATGTCAGTCGCTGCAACCCAGCATATATATAGGGCCATTATGTAGGCACAGGCTAGTACCACCACAGCCATAGCTGAGATAGTGAGGGTGATGCAGAGAGTGCATGATGTCCTATGGGAATGCATGTCCCATATGAGTGATTGCTTGGATAGATTCAATCACATACATACACAAAGACACACACACACACACACACACACACACACACACACACACACACACACACACACACACACACACACACACACGCTGGAACATGCCAAGGATAAGGGGCTGTCCACAGAGATGGTCAACTGCTGCATCCACAGATGATACAACATGCTCATGGATGACCAATATCCTTTTCCAGCAGTGCTAATACTTCCATAGCAACCTGTTTTGTGGAGGTGTCTTCTCCCAGAGGAAGTCATCCCCATGGTCAATGCCATCGTCAGGGTGGCACATCTCATAGAAGACATCATTCAAGGTCATCCAGCACACCCGCAAAGAGCCAGTGTCATGGTACATCCAGTGCAATGTTGGTTGAGCCAGCCCCATGGGCTGGAGCATCCATGAGATACCGAACCCTCTGCCATGCATCCCTGAACCTGTCAAGTAGACTAAGGCACAACACCACCACAGTCTCCAGTACATCACATACCTCCACTGACACACACCCTTACCAGCAAGTGTTATATTAAAGGCCTCTCCAATACTAATATTTCACAGAAAAGTACATTGTTACTTTCATACTGCTTAGCAGTCACATTCACAAACTTCCCTGTGAAAAACATGCATTCCTGTGCACCCTTCTCCAGCTGCGCAAAGAACTGTGCCCTGCTCTTTGTACATTGGGGTGCCTATGTTCAATGCACAACATGGCCAGCCTATGCATGGGTAAGCACAGCCTGGTGGTGGGTTTGCATGCATTATTTTACTGTAGCATGAAGTATGAAGTCAGTGGTTAGAGTGCCAGACCGTCACTGCTTTTTTGTCTCATAGTATGGGAGGCCAGAGCCCTACCAGCTTAGTATGTGCTAGAAGAAAAAGAAAGGGAAAATATCCATACCCTGGCATAAAACATAATAACAGAAGGGGAATGGCGGGAGGGTGTTCCTGCTGCAGCAGTGATTTATTTGCACGGCAAGTGTTATGATAAGTCTACTTACTCAACTGTACTATGTTCTTCATTAGATCACATTTGCAATAGTCTAAGCTGTATGGGTCAAATACCTGAGCTTAGAAGGAAATGGAGGAGGAGGAGGAAGAAGGATCAGAGTCCAGGAGCCTCTGGTGAATAGTCCTAATAAAGCCTGCTCTAGTCCTAGAGAAAGTCAAATTAGTAGTGCTTGGTAAATGTGTGCACAGACGATCAAGTTGTTTTTTTACCTTCATATGAAATAAACAGTTGATTAGGCTTCCTGAAAGTTTTTATCCTGTTACTGTAGTGTCTGAGTTGCTCATTGACATCCAGAATATGTAGAAATCCTTCTACACTGTTTTTTGGATCTGGATAGACAACAGGGACATGACTAGCTTGCCTCAATGTAAACTCTGAAACCACTTTAGGCATAAAGGAAGGATTTGTTCTCAAAGTTAATCTATCTTTGTGAAAGATGAGATAGCGTGAATTCCCACAAGAGTTTGTAAATCGGATATCATGAACACAAAATCCAAAAGGCCCCAAAACCAAAACAAATGTAAAATAAAATAAAATAAATAAATAAATAAAATCCAAGGCAGAAGGTTGCGAGCAGCAACTGTTTTATTTGGAAAGCCACTTAAAACTAAAACAAAAAAGTGACATATGTATTAAGCACTTTCGCCCTTAACTTCATCAGAATATAAAAACAGTTAGTTACAAAACTTTTATACACACATCCATGAGCAATGACAACACTTCCTTTGATGTTTCAAGTGGGAGTGTCTCCAACCATTCCTAGGCAAAGAGGTATCACAATGGCATCTAGTGTTCAGAAAATTTAAGTGCACGTCATCTTGACAGTGTGTAATCTTGAGAGCCAGCTAAAAAACTGTAAACTTTTTGAATCAAACAGCTTATGTTTTTATAGATATTAGTTTATGTGAAAAATCTTAGATAAAAATAAAAATCACATTAAAATGAGAAATGTGTATTCCTTATTAAAGGCAATGAATTCAAAGTTAGGTCAAATTTTGACTGTAATTCTAGGAGGGTGGTCTATGCAGCATTATGCCAACAGTGCCCATGTTTTTACATAGGTAAAACTGAGCGTGGGTTGAATTTATGAACACCAGTATACCATTAACAAAAGGAACCCCAATAATACCTTAGAAAGACATATTTTGGACGAAGAAAGTCACACATTTAAGTTTGCAGTTATAGAAGGATTAAAGGAGGGAATGAGGGGAGGTCCGTGGGTACAGTTATTGGAACTAAGGGAATTATATTGGCAACTGACTTTGAATCCCCATGGTTGGCTTGGACTTAACAAGTCTTGTTCCATTGCACCCCTTTTGAAATTTAAAGCATTGACTAAGTAAGGAAACAGAGGTAGGGTCGAATGGTACAATAATACCTTTGGCCCCTTTGCTATGGGTTTGCACTTTAAGTACCCTTTTTATATAATAAAGCTATTTATGTGAACTTTATATTTAACACACACTTTTCCCTCCTATTCAACCTCCTTCAAGGAAATGATGTATGACATACATTTTACATATTTTATTTTATTTTTATTTTATTTTACATTTGTTTACCGGGAAACTCTGATTAGGTATATGTCCATTTTCAGCAGAGGCCCGGGGAGAAAAGCTCCAGTTTGAAAAGTACAGTTACATAAAGAAATTACAGGCATTTGGAAATACATGTAAAATACATTAATCAGTAAGGCAAAAACGTATATATATATATAAATACATTCATCAGTAAGGTGCAATCGTACAGACAACAAGTTTGACTTCGCTAAGGTAACAATATTTAAGACATTCATATTAGGACTAGGTCCCTTAAGAGTACGGACTCTGTCAGCGTATGATTAGACAGGGTTTCCACAAACCGCAGGTAGTAGCTAGTCAGGGTTTAAACAGGGACAGTGCCATTGTGATTGGAGGTGGTGTTTAAGGCTTTTTTTGAACAGGGTTGGAGAGTGAGTATGGTAGGTAGTGAGTTCCAGGTTTTACCTACTGAGTTGGCAAATAGTGAGTCCCCTGCCACATTTTTGCTCTTAGTCGTTTGCAACAGCAGTTTGTCAGCAGAGCGCAGGGACCTCAGGTTGCTATATGGTTTAATGATATCATTTAATGCAGGTGTGCATTCAGGTTGGTATAAAACCTTGTGGGCTATAATGAGTTGGTTATATTGGGCAAGACTAGGCCATTCAAGCCATCCTAGCTGAGTTAATTTAAGACAATGGTGGGTCCTAGAGGGTGTACCCGTGGCGAATCTGGCAACTTGGTTATAGCAGCTAGCAAGTTTGGTGAGAGAGGCTTTATTCAAGTTAGTGTAAAGAGAGGAGGCGTAGAGTAGGGTGGATAATAAGTGGGATAGGGCAATAGTAGTTCTTGCTAATGGGGTGAGGAAACATTTGATCCTATAGAGGGAGCGCAGTTTTTTTGTTGACAGATTTAATTGTTTGATTGACATGGGTGTCATATTTTAGGGTATTGTCAACTGTGATCCCCAGGAGGTTTGTGTGAGTATCTGGGGAGACAGTAGTGCCATTGCTGGAAGTTAAAGTAAAAAATGGCGAAGAGGTTTGACTAGTGGGGGAAAAGATTAGGAGCTTGGTTTTATTGGGGTTTAAGAGAAGCTGACAGTCAACAAACCATTTTTCTACCTCATTGAAAGTATTCTGGGTTAAGATCTTGAGTTCAGTTAAGGAGGATGCTGTGCAGATTAGTGTAGAGTCATCTGCATATTTAATGCAGGTGGCCTTGGGGGTGATAGTGGGTAGGTCATTGATGAAGATTGAGAAGAGTAGGGGTCCTAATATGGACCCTTGGGGGACTCCTAGAGTAATAGGTAGTCGGGTTGATAGGGTATTTTTCCATAATACTGCTTGTTGTCTCTCAGTCAGATAGGACTGGAATCATTTAATAGGGCCGCAGTTAAGTGACAAGTGCTTCAGGGTAAGGATACATAGCTGGTGATTGACCATGTCAAAGGCCTTAGCGAGATCTAGGAAGAGAGCTGAGATTAGTTTGTTATTGTTTTGATTAATGTTAATAGAGTTAGAGAAGGATAGGAGGGCTGAAGTGGTGCTATAATGAGGCCTAAAGCCATGCTGAGAGTTGGCCAGGAGTTTATTTTGGGTGAGGTAGTGGGTTAATTGGTTATGGACACATTTTTCCAATATTTTGGCCAGTGGTGATAGTATTGCTATCGGCCTGTAGTTAGAGAGGTCTACTGAGTTACCTCTCTTATGAAGGGGTATGACATGGGAGACCTTCCAGAGAGAGGGCAATAAGTTTCAGACAAGTTGCGGTTAATGATAATCGAAATGGGGTATGCAATGGCCTCTGCACTTTTCTGTAGGTATTCGGGTGGGAGGAGATCAGCTGCTAGGGTAGTGGGCTTTAGCTTGGTAAGTAAGGATTTGATGGTAGATGTGGATACAGGCTGGAAGTTAAAAGGTAGTTGGGTGGTGGTTGGGGAGGAATTCTGCGAGGGGTTGATGGGGGGGGGGTAGCTGGTTAGCTAGTGACTGGATTTTTTTGGTAAAAAAGTTGTTAAAGATAGCAGTTTCCTCTGGAGTTTTTAGGTTAGAAACTGATGGGCTGGGAGTGGTGGTTTGGCCAGGGTGGAGCAGTTTGTTAATGCCTGCCCAAAATTTTTGAGGTTTGTTCTGATGTTTATGCTGAAGGTGTTGGTAGTAGTTTTTTTTGTCTAATAGTGTAGCTTTCTTGGCGTCATTCCTTAACTGTTTAAATTTAATATGGTCGAGTGGGTCTTTAGAGGTAAGCCATTTATCTCATGCTTTGTTTCTTGCCAAATTTTAGTTCTGGTTACCTTCATGAGCCAGGATGCTATCTTGGTTTTGGCTCTGAGGGTGCAGATAGGAGCATGGGAGTCTAGGATGGTGATGAATTTGGAATTAAAATAGGCTACAGCATCATCCAGTGGAAGTTTTTTTGGGATGGCCCAATTGCATGCTTTGAGTTCATTCTGAAAGGCAACAAGGTTAAAGTTCTTGTGGGATCTGATAGTTTTATAGAAAATTTGGTGGTTGTTATTTACTTTATGTTTAATGATGTAAGTGAGTAGATGGTCACTTAGGTCATCTGGGAGGGTACCTACATTATACAGGTCTAAGTGGTTGTTGACAAGTATCCAGTCCAGGATACTGCCTTTGTAGTTGGGTTTATTTATCTTGGTGGGCGATGATATGAGTTGGGTATAACCATAAAGATTTACATGGGTGGTAGGGTATTCAGAGGAACAATTGTTCCAATCAATGTTAATGTCCTCTAACACCATGGTTTCATGGGGGTAATTGTATGAAAGCCATTGTAGGAAGTCTTCTAAGTTATTAGTGTTGTCACCTGGAGGGATGTATATGCAGGCGATGTATAGGGATTTGATTTTGTTAAGCTGTAGTTTGCAGAGGAGCGCTTCTGCATTACTGAATTGGGGGGGGCTGTTGTGGGGCAAGGATGATATCTAGTGTGTTTTTAAACAGAATTGCTATGCCTCCACCTTTCCTAGTGACACGGTCAAGGCAGAGTATGTTATACCCTGGTGGAATAACTTCAGTGTCTTTAGTTCCTGGTTTCAACTAGGTTTCTGAAAGACAAAGTACATCAGGTGAGTAGACTGCCAAGAGGGCATGAAGGTTGTGGACCTTATTGTTAATACTACTGATATTTAGATGACAAGTCAGGAGAGAGTTTGTGGACCTAGCATTTGGACAGAAATTGTTGACAGTGTTGGGTGGAGGGCTTGTGGGAATGGTGGGTCCTGGACTAGTGTGAATGTCACCATCCCTTAACAGACAGAGTTGGACAGTTATTATTATTTTCAGGGCTTTACTAATTACTTTATAATAGTATCTGGTTTTGGGGGAGATGGACCATGGTCTAGTTAGTTGGTGGTTGTTAAAGGTGGAAAGGACAGGTTTGAAGTAAGTTAAGGGTTGATCCACTTTATTTGAGGTAGGAGCCATGTTAGTTTGGTTTTGAGGGTGGTGAAAGCCAAGGTAAGGTTGATTTTCATAGATATTGAGGAGATAAAGTGTGAGCAATATTGCTGAGAGGAACATAGTGGCTCTCATTCTGAATAGTTAGTGTTGGAATTGGCTCTGGAGTATGGGTTGGGAATCCAGAGGATGGGCAAAAGGAAGGGGAGGGGATTAGAAGTAGGGGCTGTTTGGGATAGGTTGAGGATGGGAGAGGAGTGGTTTACTGGGCTTAAATCTAGCAGTAGTAGGGGCGGGTGAGATTAGGGGGCAGCGTAGGGCACAGAGCGAGCCCGAGCGCAGCGAGGGCTAATCCCAATCATGAGGTTCCTATGATCAAGTATACCTTTGGTAAGTACAGTATAACACTATATGTTACACTTTTCCAGATTTCCTTTTCTAATTTCCTTTTTACCAAAATTCCTTATTTCAATTTTCTTAAGGCAAGCCTTATGTTAGGGTTAATTAGGCTGTTAGTATGCCGTTCACTTTAGATCGTTTAGTTAAATACGCTGAAATTTTCAGCTGCTTTTTAACTAGCTTACTGAGTTTAGTAGGAGCAGAGGTAGAATTAGAGTCAAATTTGCATGGGGTGTCGTGCAGTGTTATAGACCCAGTTCAGCTCACAGTTTTAAATACATACAAGTAAAATTGTATTGTGAGAACCTTATCAGGCTTTCCAGGTCCGAGGGACAGGGCAGGAGATAGTTCAGGTAGATTGCCGCTGGGGCTGTCCTTTTCACGCTGCAAGCCTTTCAGTACGAGGGCAGGTCAGGGGCCTAGTACCTAATCAGGTTTTCCAGGTCCGAGGCACAGGGCAGGAGATAGTTCAGGTAGATAACTGAATGCCCCTATTGCCTGTTACAATTTGTTTTAAAAATGTTTTACCATCTTATTGCATGCATTGAATGCTGCGTTATTTTTAGGTACTAGTTTTTTTTTTTGGAGCGATTTTTATGTATGCAGTTTTAACAAAGTTAAGTTTTATATGGTTAAAGGACTACATATTTCTCATTTTAATGTGATTTTTATTTTTTATCTAAGATTTTTCACAGAAACTAATATATATATATATATATATATATATATATATATATATATATATATATATATATATATATATATATATATATATAAACATAATCTGTTTTATTCAAAAAGGTTACAGTTTTTAACTGGCTCGCAAGATTACACAGTCAGGATGAAGTGCACTTACATCTTTCGAACACGAGATGGCATTGTGATACTACTTTGCCTAGGAATGGTTGGAGACACCCCTCTTGAAACATCAAAGGAAGTGTTGTGATTGCTCATGGATGTGTGCATAAAAGTTTTGTAACTTAACTGTTTTTATATTCTGATGAAGTTCCGATAAGGGATGAAAGCACTTAATATATATGTCATTTTTTCATTTTAGCTTTAAGTGGCTTACCAAATAAAACAGTTGCTGCTCGCAGCCTTCTGTCTTGGATTTGTTTTGAAATCAGATACTATTCTTTTTTTGTTAAACACCTTTAGTGAATTATCACTTGTGACATAGGCAAATTTACATTTATATAAAAATAATCAAACTGTATTAACAAGTTCACATTTACAAACATTATACTTCTCATCTATTGCTATATATCATATAAGCTAGGGGTCTTAAACACACGGCCCACAAAGTAGTTTTCCATGGCCTGCGATCAGTTAGTAGGGCTCCGGTTGTGTGGTAGGTTTTTTTTTTTTCACAGCCTGTGATCACTTAGTAGGGCTCCGGTTGTGTATAGGTTTTTTGTTTTTGTTTTTTCGTACGTCTGTTCCGTACGTCCTGTATAGATCACGTCACCATACTTGCCTAATAGATTGGAGATGCAATTGGAGGGTTGCAGTCAGGTGTTTTTTCCTCCTCCAATGGCATCTCCTTCTCAAATTAGGTGCATTTGTTCAATTCAATTACGTGGATTAAAATATATTTCCAAGGAGTGGAATTGACTTTTGGGTGCCTTTGTGTCTGATAATCTCCTTCCAGCAAACTGATACTGAAATTGGGAACAGAGTGTGGGAATTGTGGACTAAGGAAAAAACTTAAAGAAGCCTGTACTGTATTTCTCTGATGAGAAAGAAGAACATCTCCAGATCTATTTAAAGTAGTGAGGTAAGGTGCTGTAGTGATTGTAGTTCTCTTCAGATCTTTTGTTAAAATACAGAGAACCTGCTTGCAGCACAGGGCACCAAACGTGGATCTCTCAGTCTGAACACTTAAGTCGTCTGGTTTGGCGCCCTGTGCTGCAAGCAGATTCTCTGTATTTTAACAAAGATAGGGTGATTTCCGCTCCTCTTTTCTTGATTGTAAGACTAAGTTATTAAAAACTGCATTAGGGTCCAAACACGTTTTAATTCTCAGAGGGTAAAAGCCATAGAAGTGGTGGTATACAATCTTGGTTTCATTTCTATAGTTAAGAAAATCTCTGGAATGTAACCATTACGATTTATATCTGGCATTCAGGGATTAATCATTTTGCACATTTGCCACACATTAAAAGAGGAAGTCTTCCTCACTTTGGAGATGGAGGGTTGAAAGTTATGGTTGCCGTGTAAATTTTTATATGCTGCCCTTGGAGAATACCGTATGTTTATTTGACTTTGTTGTACTCAGTACTAATGAAAAAGGAGAATTGGGGAAATGATTCATTTTGGTGCTTGTGCATACTTGGCAAACTGCTGATGTGGTCGCTGGGCAAAATAAAATGTGTAATTTCGGTGCTTGTGCATACTTAGACATGCTAATGAAGGGATCAGTGGGGACATGTTTCATTTTGGTGCTTGTGCATACTTGGCAAACTGCTGATGTGATCACTGGGCAAAATAAAATGTGTCATTTCGGTGCTTATGTATACTTAGACATGCTAATGAAGGGATCAGTGGGGATATGTGTCATTTCGGTGCTTGTGCATACTTAGACATGCTGAGTCATAAACTATTGCTTACCTAGAAGACTGCCAGTACAGAGAACCCTACATAACTCCTATCCCCTTGTACCACCCAGGATTCACAAATGTGCGACTGATGAACTTGTTTACTGACATTTGATTACCAAGAATGTCTGACTTGGTAGGTGCCAGTTATCTCTGCAGTCTGCACCAACTGCTGGATATCTTTGTTCCTGGTAGTTTATGCGGATGTCTTGGGGAACTCAGGATAGTGTGGGTTAATTATGCAAAGATCATTGTGTGTATGTGTGCATGTATGTGAGCCTAACTAAGATTTGTACTACCAATTCAAAATTAGAAAACATTTGGAGGTTATTTTGTGGCAGGAATGGAACAGAGTGAGAGAGAGAGAATACTTATTTATAATTTGTGGTCATCATCTGCTACTAAAGAAGTGCTTGTTTTAGCGCTAGAAAATTCGGAAACCACTATAATTTTCTTTGTATGTTTGTTTATTGTAGACTGCTATTATAAGTGAGTATTAATGATGTTGTCATCCAAGAAACGAAAGATTGTAGATGAAAAGCATGTTTTCCAAGAGAGGTGGGAAAAATTATATTTTTTCACTGAGTTGAATAGTCAAATCAAATGCCTACTCTGCTATCAATCGGTTTCCGTTCCAAAGGAATACAATGTATGGAGACATTATGAAACTATGGATGGTAATGAATATAATGAGATTGCAGGCAAAATGAGGGAAGAGAAAGTTAAACTATTAAAATCAGCCTTTGCCAAGCAGCGAAACATCTTCACAAACCTTAACAAAATGAGTGAAGATTCAGTACGAGCAAGCTTTATCAGTGAAATGATTGCAAAGTCATCCCATCCATTAACTGAAGGCCAGTTTATTAAAAACTGCTTCATAAAAGCAAGTGAAATTCTTTGCCTAGACAAGAAGAAATTGTTTGAAGGTATAAGTTTGTCTGCAAATACAGTGGGCAGCAGAATTACTGAATTGGCCAGCAATGTACACCAGCAGCTACTTGCAGCTGACAAACAGTTTGAAGCTTTTTCAATTTCCCTTGATGAGAGCACTGGCATAACAGATACCGCATACTGCGCTGTCTTCATTCGAGGTGTGGACAGGAACTTGAATGTTATGGAAGAATTACTAGACCTGTTACCTTTGAAAGGCACAACCACAGGACGTGATGTATTTGGCGAACTTGAAAAATGTCTAGAAAAGTCGGAATTGCCATGGGATAAGCTTGTTTCGGTAGCAACTGATGGTGCACCCTCAATGTGTTCTGAAAAAGTTGGTGTTGTTGGGTTACTAAAAGCTCAATTGTGTTGGTGTTGCTCACACCTTCATTGGAATTCACTGCATTTTGCACCAGGAAGCATTGTGTGCAAAAGTCTCCAAATGAAGGAAGTCATGGATGTTGTTGTTAAAGTGACTAAGTTTATACGCGCTAGAGGTCTAAATCACCGCCAGTTTAATGACTTTCTGTCTAACCTTGATACCGAATATGGAGAATTACTCTATCACACCAAAGTTAGATGGCTAAGTAGGGGAAATATGCTGAAAAGATTCTTTGCACTTCAACAGGAAATAGCAATCTTCATGGCAATGAAAGAAAATGAAATTCCGCAGCTAGCTGATCCATTTTTCATATCTAACCTTGCTTTTTTGACGGATATTACACAACATCTTAATGAACTCAACCTCAAGCTCCAGGGCAGAAAACAGAAGATAATGCAGAAGTATTACAGTGTCAAGGCTTTCAGATGTAAACTTTCCCTGTGGGCAAAACAGCTGATGGATGGTAACCTAGCTCATTTCACTGCCTTACAGTCACTTGGAACAGTCAAAAAACAGTTCTTGAAAGAATATTCAGACACAGTCAGCAAATTACGAGCAGAATTTTACCGTCGGTTACGGGATTTCGAGGCACTAGAACCCCTCTTTGCCATCTTTACAACGCCGTTTTCCATAGATGTTGACACTGTCTCTGAAGAATTCCAGATGGAGTTGTTGGAATTTCAGTGCAATAGTGTTCTGAAACAGAAACTCATAGATGCTGGCGTTGCAGAATTTTATACGTATATGAGTTGAGATAAGTTTCCAAAGCTTTTTTCTATGCCTGCTTGAATCCTTGCGATGTTTGTCAGTACATACATTTGTGAACAGTTTTTTCATCTATGAAGCTCAACAAATCCGTTTTCCGGTCAAGGTTGATGGATGAACATTTAACAGCTACCTTGCGAGTGGCTGCATCACGTGACATAAAGCCTAATGTTGATGTCCTGGTCTCTGCAAAACGTTGTTAGCTAAGCAGTCAAAATGAAGAAAGGCAGTAATTTTCATGGACAACAAATTTTCTGTCATAGATTTAGGTGCAATTACTAGAATATTTGAAACTAATACAATAGAATAGTATTGGTCTGTTGCTTCAAACCAAATTTTTTTGTAACTTTTTTGCTAATTAAAAAAAATATATAAAAATATATAGCTTGTGGATGACTTGGACTTGCGGCCCCCCCCCCCAAAAAAAATCCTTGGGGTTATTTACGGCCCTCATGCTCCCTTGAGTTTGAGACCCCTGATATAAGCTAAGCAAAATTACATACATTTTTGAATTCCTGCCTTTTTTAAACAAGAAACATAAGAAACATCTTTATTAAACCAAAATTTATGATATAGGCAGTCATACATTATGTAAATGAAAACAAACCACACAGACAGAATCCTAGTTGCAAGCATTTTACATTACAAACCATAGTGGCACACTCCCAGTTGCAACATTATACATCACTTACAATCTACCCAATCATTTTCACACATTACATAGCTCATTTAAGTCCTGCCTTCTTTTAAATCTCATTCCTGCCCTGTATGTATTGTTCTCATAATTCCCATTTTTTCCTAAGTAGTTTGCTCGTACCCTTTTCTAAAGATCTCAATACCAGTTGTTTTATCTTTGTTACTATATTCACTACTTCTAGAATAGTTGGTTTAGATTTTGATTTCCATTTTCTAGTAATTGCTTTTTTGGCAGCCACCATAATTAGACACAGCAAGGCCTTACCATGTCTAGGCAATTCAGAGTCTGTATCATAGCTCAGAAAAATCATCTCTCTCATCACACCAATCTGCCCACCCAGCATCTCTGACACTGCATCCCGCAGAGAATCCTTAAAGTCTGCCAACTCATCATACTCCCAGAAAATATGTTCCCAATTGCCTCTTTCTTCCCCGTCACACATCATTTGCTGTCTACCTGAGGAAATATTCTCTGGAGTCCCCTTGGGATATAAAATATCTATGTAAACGTTTCTAAGCAAAAATCTTAAATCTTCTAGATTTTGTTGCACATTTGGGAGACATACATATCTCCTCCCATTGTTTCTATGTGAATTGCTTATCCAACCTCTCTTCCCAATCCTTTCTAACCTCCTCTGATTGATTCCTATAGTTTTCATGAAATATTTCATATGCTCTACTAATTATTAATTTTGATACTGTTACAATGCATAACACTGTTTTCTAAGATAAGGACATCAAATCAGCCTCATGATCAAGCAGGTTCAAAAAGAAAAAAAGTGCAAGTTTCTCCAGTGCAAAATTCAGATCCCAAGGGGGAGCAATCTTCTAGGTGGAAGCAGATGTAAAGCCCATTTCAATACCCATTTGATTTTGGTCTATTTTAGAATGCCAAAAACTCAAAATGTCGATTGCTCAAATGAGCGAATAATCAGGAAGTCGATGTTGTTTTTTTGGGATTGCAGTACAGTAAAGATCGGAATATTTGCCCTTTCCTCACGGTAGTGCGATCTCGGAGTAGGAATATATATTTCGTGGGGGGTGTGGGGGCACTGCCCCACACAATATCGATTTCGAGTTCCTGATTATTCTCTCATGTGAGCGTTCGATATTTTGATTTTTTTGTTGCTCTGACATAAACCCTTTGAGTTGAAGCAGGGTAGAAAGAAGGATCTATGGACAAACAAGTCAAGATGACCAAGGCATGAATATTGATAGATGAATAAGAAAGTCCAAATGATGATAACACTTAACAAATACTGAAGAACCAGTGGCATCTGGGACTTAAAAGGATCCTGGTTCTTTCTATGTCATCAATTAAAAAATCTTTTCCACTTAGCTAAATATGATTTTCTAGTATCAGGTTTCTTAGCCTCCTTTAATACTTGCTATACATCCTTAGAAAACAGGTGTCTAAAAGGTATTAAATTTCTATCATCTAGCTAGTGAGTTGCAGAAGTTGAAAGTTAGGAAATATCAAACGATTCCTGTCCTGTCCTGTGGAAGTCAATCCAGTGACAAAGTTTGTGGTAATTGCCTTTGACCAATTTGAGAAGGGAGAATCACTGTTACCTGTTCCAAAAGGGCATTATCAGTAATCATCTATGGATAATCATTCTGAATCTTTAAAGGAACCCTGATTATAATAGGAAAGGCATAGAGGAACATTTCTATTCATGGGAACACAAATGCATCTATCTTCCAGACCTTTGTGCAAGGAGTCCTGAGCAGAATTTTGTAAATGGAGGCAAACATATTTACTTGAGGTGCTACTCACAGTTGGATTAATTCCTGAAAGACCCCTGTGTGTAACTTCAATTCATGGGTGTCTGTCCTGCTCAGCTTGTCTGTTATAACATTCTGCTCTGATGGAATGTAGGTAGCCAGGAGGGTCAGTATTTGTTGAGTTGTTAGTTCTCAGGCTACCATCACTAGTCTGCAGTGGTGGTAGGATCTAGTTCCCAGTTTATTTACCACATCACTGTGGGGTTGTCTATGATTAATAGTAGAGGGCCTGGAAGCCAAAGATGGCTCAGAGATTTGAGAGCATTTATCAGAACCATAATTTCTTTGACATTTATATGTTTTAATTTGTCCTGTTTATTCCACAGGCCCTGAACTTTTACTCCCTCGAGTTTAGCTCCCCAAGCAAACTCTGAGGCATCTATGGTCACAGAGTAAGGGCTGGAAGAGAAGATGGGAGACTTGGGCTCAGGGACAACTAATTTGCTTACCAGAGTAACTCACTTTTTAAAAACCTGGCATTTGAGAAGACAGGGAGTGCTAGTGCTGAATCTAAACTGATTTGATGAGCCATTGAATTTTCCTCATGTGAAATCTGGCCAAATGAATCACAAGAATTGTAGAGCCTATGAAACCTAGCATCCTAAGATATTCCCTGGAAGATGCCAGAGTCTGGTTGGAAAATGTCAGAAACTTTTTTTTACTCAAGCGAGAAAATCTTGACAACTTGTAAAAGAATCTACGAAAATAAAGCAGTTTAAATATGGAAAATGTGAATGCCCTGCAACCTGCACCGGACTATTACAGGAGCCAGGCACTTTGTGAACACTCTTAGAGCTGTTGATAACGCAAAAGGTAAAGCAAAGAATCGAAAATGTAAACCAAGCACAGAAAAAATGTAAAAAGCATCTTTGAAAATTGGAATGTGATGATATGTATCTTTTAAATCCAGAATTATTAGAAAACTGAGAGGTGAAATGAGAGGTAACAGTACAGTATGTGTTCTCCTTTAGATTAGATGTTAAATCAAGGCCCCATCTGCCTGAGTTGGTGGTAGTTCAAGTGGATATAAAAAAATTCCACAGCACTTACCAAAAAGAGTGAGAGAAGTTCCCTGGAGTTCAGCCCAATTTCCTAGTTAGTATGAATACCGCCCTCAGGTTTCCCCTGAAAACAGGCCATTGGCCTAGTGGGGCAAGCCTGTTCAACAAAGCTTAACTAATTAAATAAATAAAATACATTTTCTTTCCAAACATATCAAAGGCTTTTCCATCTTTGTCAGAAGGAATAGGGTTATCTGACAGATGGTGTTACACAGAAAATAGCTTTGACAGAAAAATCACCACAGAGTCTGATCTAGTATTTGGAAAAAGAAATGTGTGGATCTGAGGAACCTTATGTAATTTAACAGACTTCATGAGGGCACATCCTGACTGTAAGACAAACTGCTGGCTGCAAAGAATGCATTCTGTAATGCAGACAAAACAGGAGGAATGGCTGCAGGTTGAGGAAAACCCACCTTTAACAAACTGTATCTTTGTTGGGATTCTGGTATTTCTTTTTTGCTTCCACTGAAATAACTTCTTCAATCTGGCAACAGTATTAGAAAACTCATGTGAGGAACTGAAGAAAAATGCTCCTCAGAGTCAGATTTTCCATTATATTGAGAAGCAACTTGAGAAACACAGTCTAATTTCTGTCCCTCAGACTAAGAATCAAATTTGTGAGAGGAAAATATTTTTCTTGTTAAACTCAGAAAAGATTCAGAATGGAAAGACTGAAAAGCATAAAATAAAACTCATATGGGGAAACTGAAGACAAATGTTCCTTGGAGTCAGAGTTCCCATTCTGTGGAGTAGCAACTTGAGAAACATAGTCTAATTTCTGTCCCTCAGACTGAGAATAAAATCTGAGAGACAGGAACATCTTTTCCTTGTAAATACGGGGATGACTCTGAATGTAAAGGCTGAAGGGCATAAAATAAACCCTTAGCAAAACCCAGCCAATTCCCCTTGTTTGTCCTATATGGTAGCGATGAAGAAAAAATGAACAACTCTATGTTTCCTTTTCTTTTTCCTATGAGACCCCCACCCACCCAGGAAAAGAACACCATGATGTACTGCCCTTTCCCCAAGAATCATGCTTCTCACTGAGTCTTCACAAAAGAATGTCCACTCCCTCCTCATATACCAACAAGAGAGGTTCTCTCTTGCCCAAAGGGGACAGCAAAACAGCTACAGAGGACAGCTGTGCAGCGGGAAAGAACATACCTGTCTCTGTCATTAACATCTCCCCAAGGAGCAACACCAGAGGGAGTGAGATAAAGCATTATGTGAGACACCGGAAATAGCCACAGCAGAGTCATTCATCAGTATCTGAGGTGAAGAAGAAACCAGTTACAAGACTGAAACCTTCCATACAGCTTTTTTCTTCATGTGGATCAGGATGGGAAGAACTGAAAAGTGAGGAGCCTGGTCCATGCCTCTACCGGAAAAAGTTTCTGACAAGTGACCGGAGGAACCTTAGTAAGTCTTCCTTCCTTCATGACTAAAAAAATTTAGTTTTGAGATAAAAAAATCTTTAGTGAAAACCACAAACACCACTAGCCATAGCCCCTAATAATAAATTTTGACAGAAAAGTTATACATTTCCTCACAAAAAAAATAGTAAAATGGAAGAAGGTGTTCCCCAGTGGAGTATTTATCTACCCAATCTTGAAGAAATGCTAGCTCTCAATCAATTGAAGCCCATAGTGAATAGTGAAGAGCACACATCAATGGCAAAGTTCTGAAGGTTTGGCGTCCTAACCACTGACTATATGCCACTCTCCGTGAGCAGTTAAGGGATGTGAAAGGTGCCCTAAAACTTTGGAAGCTGGCTGGTTGTACTATCCTTGGCAGGATAGGTCTCAAAGTTTAAGCTATGTAGGGGTGATCTAATGATGATCATCAACTGAAACTGCTGATGGAACGCTTTGAAGTGGGGAAAATGTGTTATTTTACAGTGGAGAGGAAAGAACTAAAAAGGGTGATCTCATTCCTTCTCACTCCACAGTTTATACTAGCCAAGTTCAAGCTCAAATCCAGCCCAGACACTGGAAAGAAATTGAGGCCATGTGTCAATTAATTTTTTTTTAGGTGAATTTGAATGTAGTTGAGATGAAGAAGAATGGACCTGACAAGAAGGCTTAGAACTTTATCAAAAGCACTAGGTGAAGTGCAAGACTATATTTCTGAATTCTGTTCCCCTTTTTCTTTTGTAGTGTTTGCTCTATTGCTCATCACTCATCAATTTCCCCTTGGCCAATTGTCCCATTTGCTCCCCATTACTGGGATGGGGACAACTGGGACAGACCATCATGTAGCCAGACTTCAGGGATAGTTCAAGATTCTTACCTGAAGCTCTACATTCCCTGCATATGCTTGGTTTACACAAGTGAAAGGAGTGTACAATGGTCTGTCCACACTTCCTAAAAAGGCATTGCCAGCAGCAGCTCTGCTCTCCAGTCCTGGAACATGTATGGTTTCCCCAAATCACATTGGAGAAAGTGCTCCAGTCGGTGTGCTTTCCAAGAGCCTGAAACCCATCCCTCCATCAAGAGATGAGCTGGCCATAACCCTTCACTCCTTTTCTTCCATCCCTGGCTCTTCCAGCGCTAGGGCTGCTAATCAAATCTTAGTCACCTGATTCACAGAGCTCCCTTTCTCTATCACAACATTACAGTTACCCTGTAGACTAATTATGCAAGAAAGTAAGGGTATGGGAAAGTACCAATCATGTCAACATGTGGCTGTTAAAATGAAAGCTGAAGTTGATATTATGTGTTAATATATAAATATTTCTCTGTTCTGGCTGCACTGGAAAATATGGTCAGTTCAATGTTCTATTAAAAATGAAAAATTTCTTTCAAAGTTTCAGACCTCCTCTACCTATACTGTACCTAGTATAAGATCTGACAAATGTGGGAGTGCCCAACAGCTTGTATTAAAATGCACCCCTTTGGCAAATTATGTCATAAATTGCCTTTAGAAAGAGTAGTGTGTGGTATAAATTAGATGTCTCACTTCCAGACAGAGGTTCTGGATGTTTTACATGTTGAAGTTAACAGAAAATGGTACTGCTGAACAAATAAAATCTGAAATAAAATTCTAAAACTTATACAATTATTTACTAGAATGAACACAAATTAAAGAATTGTTTACTATAACTTCATAGCAGGCAGTGTCATATGTGGGTAGATAACTTTAAGGATAATGAAACTCTCGGCATGTAATACACAAACATTCTAGAGAAATCAGTTTGAATAAAGACCAAATGTGGATTAAGTCCCATTTTTTGCCTCTGTGTGTTACTTAAGGCTCCTGAAATGACATTATATCAGCAGTGAAATATCAACCTGAAATGAAGAACTGCATCTGCAAAAGTGAAGCAACAAATTATGTCTGAAACAACAAATATGCAACTCAAAGTGGAATAATGGCTCATCTGTAACAACCAAGAATACTTTCATTACAAGGGAATTTAGCTAAAAGCAGAAAACTTTGGATACAGGAAATGAACTTACCATAATGATAGATCTGTAAAATTAGTTCCACCTTCCTTAACAGCAGGACTAAGGTTGCAGGTATTAGAACCACCTGTCATATAAAACTTTCCGAGGATGCTAAGAACCCTCCACATTTCCTATACTGCACCATGTTGCCATGTTTTTGCAGATCTTCAGAAGAAACACAAAAGCACTAATGATCAGAATAAAGACAAAAGAATATCTAAGTTCTTTATGTCAGAGGTGGGAGAAGGCTGATGGGTATGTTACAGAGGGTATGCCTACTCTTAAAAACCTATTACAGTACCTATATAACTTTCAAATTTGGTATGTGAAGGTCTATTATCTATAAAAGAATGGGAGCCATAAGCAAATCCTCCTGGTGGATGTCCGCATGACAACATCCCCTAAAATCAGTGTCCCCAAATGAAGAACTTGGAGATGACACTCAGCTTACGCTGCCATATAAAGGTGTTGAAAATAAACCAAGCAGATGCTCCTTATATATTATAAAGGCCTGCATTCTGGAAAAAAATGTCATAGATATAGCAATTGCTATATTGTAATATGCCTTATATTGATAGATGCTTGCTATGGTATAGCTACATGCACTTAACTAATTATTTGGGTAAAGTTAGTTTAGGTGCTTTCTTTCCAAACTTCCTCTATCAAAATGATACAAATGGCTTCCTTTGTGGATTGCCTTTGTACTGTCAACATAAAGCCTTAATTGGTGATGCTAGTCCATGTAATGGAGCAGATACTGTACTTGGATAGAATATTCTGGGGCAGATAAACAAATGAACTGGTTAAAGATGGTCTCCATGACCATTTTAGGCATGAAAAAGGGATTTATCTGAAGACCAGCTCTAATACTAGATGTAGTAAGTCACCTGAGACAACATGCATCTGAAATTCTGGCTGAGCTAACTATAAATCTCACTAACCTTAACTATAATTCTAATCCCTCACCCCTTTAAAACTATTCCACTCGCGATTTTTCTTTCCCTTTATTAATTATTTTAACCTAACACTACCCCTAGTGATCTTTTTCTTTCCTAACTTTCAACCTATTTCAATATTTACAAAAAAATGTGTGTGTGTGTGTGTATATATACATATATACATATCTTGTAAATTACTCTGTTTTTCTCTCTGATATTGTAACATGCCACAATTTATTAGTCTGTTTCTCATTTTGTTATATTGTACTGTATTGTAATGTAATTTCTGTAAATTCTTGTAAAATACTTTGTAATCATAATGTGTTTGTGGAGCTTTTCTCCCCGGGCCTCCACTGAAAATGGGTTCCTGTCCCATTCGGACTTTCACAGTCAACAAATGTACAATAAATATGGCTAGGATATAATGTTCCCTGAAAACAATCATGTGTTTTCCCAGGTGTGACAGCTTTAAAGATAATACAAAAGTAGTTAGACTTGAAGTAAATTTCTCTCAGTTTTTTTAAATGCATTGGGGATGGAGACACACCTGGAAAGAACTGAACATGTGCATTTGATAAAGAAAGGTTTTCAGGATGGTTATTCAGAGGAATATCTGGGGCAAAGGAAAAGAGGAGAACTTATATTAATTGTAAGAGCAGCTCCAGTAGTGATAGAAGAGAAAAAAAAGATAATAATGGAAGATACATAGTACTAAGGGACTACTGGAAAGGAAGGAGGATTACACTGGCATGCATTTACATCCCACCTAAAACTGCTATAATGGAGATTAAGAAAATTTTGGGAGATATAATCAGCTTTCAGCAAGGAATATTACTTATAGGTGGAGACTGGAATTTGGTTTGCAACAGTGAAGATGTGTCTGGGGGGGTCTAGAAGGGATAATATAACAAGGGAGGGTAGATTTTTGAAGAAATTTATGAAAATGTTTGGCATGGAAGATGTGAATTCAGTACTAGGAGTTCGGAGTGAATTTACATATTACTCACCGAGATACAAAAACTGGGCTAGGCTAGATAGAGTTTATATCTCACAGGAACATGTGCATTTAATTGAAGGTCTTGAAATGCACCCAATAATTACTTCAGATCATGCACCAATAATAACTAAAATAAAAACCCAAGGCAACGAAATGAAAATGAGACACTGGCGCTTCCCCACCTACTGGTTGAAAAGAGAGGAATTTAAGGAATGGGTTGTGGACTTCTATCAGGAGCTACTAGAGAAGACAGATGTGTCTTCTGAAAACATAGCTAAGAAGTGGGATAAAATTAAAGTGGAGTTTAAAACTAGGTTGGAAATAAAAGAAAGGGAGATATGGCTAAACAGTAACGAATTATTTAGAGGGATTGACAAATGTTAAAGTATTGCAAAATACGAGAAATCTGTCAGAACAAAAAAAGGAGCAACTGCAGAATGCTAAACAGAAAATAAGGGATTACCTCGATAATATGCATGAGTTTAGAAAGATTGCTGTTAAGCAACTGTTTTTTGATAATAATTCTAGAGCACAAAAATGTTTAGCACAACAACTCAGGCAACAACTAGTGGAAAGGGCAGTCGCCAAGCTTTGGGAGCCTGATTTGGTTCTGAGGAAGCTTGTTTTATTCAAGTGAAAGCGCTTAACCATTCTTTGTTTGTTGGCATTACAATAAACTTTTGTTCACTTCTACTTGGTTTCATTGAAGGTGTTGTGGACTGTTATGAGCGTTGAATAGAGGTGAATTCCCAAGACACAGAGACGGAATTTTGCACACAGTGCATTTGCTGCTTTTTCTTTTCTAGTTGAACTTTTATGGTTGCTGGACAGTTTGCTTCAGTTGAGTTCTGAGTTGGGTCTCATGGAGTCTGATCGGGAAACCTCATTGGATTCATTACACAGTCCTGTACACCAGGATTTTCAGTCGGTTAAAGCTGAATTGACTGCACACCAGGATTATCAGTCGGTGAAAGCTGAATTGACTGAAATGAGGGGAGAGGTAAGCAAGTTTACTACCCTACTTAATCAACTAAGCAGCTCCTTCTTAGATATTCACAAAGGGAAAAATAACTGCCACAGTTCAGAGGTAGAACATAGCCGTGACAACAAGAACTGTATGACTGATACTGGTCGTGG
Organism: Protopterus annectens; assembly: GCF_019279795.1. Classification (NCBI taxonomy): domain Eukaryota; kingdom Metazoa; phylum Chordata; order Ceratodontiformes; family Protopteridae; genus Protopterus; species Protopterus annectens. Next base: position 1,362,573,595 of record NC_056741.1, read on the forward strand.
GAATACTAACTGTGAAGATGTTTTAAGACTGTCTAATTTGTCGACATATTCAACAACCATTGCTAATGGACAGGGTTCCTGTAAAAGTACTGTTATGGCAAACACTGGGAGTACAAACATTATTTCTTTGGATATACCTCCTGTTTCTTTAGCAGGCTCTCAAAGGAGTAGTAGTAAAATTGGTACTCCTGACTTCACATTTGATTTCTCATTTAGTGATGTTAATGAAGAAGCTTATTGTATAGGCACTAAGCCTAAAAGAATGAAGTCACATTTCACTTATGGTACTACAGCAAAGGGTTTGGATACAGATGGTACTACAGCAAAGGGTATGGACACTAATATTGACACTGTTGACAATGGTATGATGGATAATATTGATGTTAGTAGGCACAGCAAAAGTAAACATTTGAAACATGTAAATTCAGACCTGATTCAGATTCAGTGTTGTGAAGGGACAGATGGTGAGAGTTCCTAGGTTGACGAGTGAGGAAACTAGGTTTAAGCAAGAAATGTATACTCTTCTAGGAATGTTTTTGGAAAGAGGGTATCCCCTCAAACTATTAATAAAATTGAAGAAGGAAGTAGGGAAGAAAAGAAGGTCTAGTTTCAAACCTACATTGTCATTAGAGAACAATTTCCAAAGGGAAGAAAAGAAGGTCTAGTTTCAAACCTACATTGTCATTAGAGAACAATTTCCAAGGGGAAAAAAAGAACAATTCTCACACAACAGGTATTGTTTTACAAGTTAATGAAAGAACACTGGAGATAATTAACATCATTAATAGGGGCTGGGACATGATTTTTGATGGAAATATAACTTCTGTGTTAGATATAAAACCCCAAATAATTCATAGTAGGGGAAATAACATTAAATATATAACTGAGAGACATCATGCTAGTTATACAGTGTTTCATTCATATCCAAGTGTGAGAATTGTAGGTATTGTAGGTATATAAACAATGGGCCCTACGTTGATATTAGTGGTTTTGGAGTATCAGTGAACTGTCCTGGTAGATGTAATTGTAATTCCAGGAGAGTGGTCTATGTGGCCACTTGTCTTTCCTGTTCGGGTTTTTACATAGGAAAGACTACTCGTCGACTTAGGGACAGGATTAGTGAACATTTAAGAGCAATTAAAAACAAGGACCTTCATAATGCCTTGTATTTACATTCTATGCAGTGTATGAATTTTAAAAATGTTCTATTTTTTATTATTGATAAAATATCTGACAATGGATGGGGGGGTAATTGGGAATCTATCCTGGAAGCACATGAGTCTATGTGGCAAATAAGTACTGATGCCACATGCTTTCCAGGGTTGAATGAGTACATTTCCATCAAGCCTTTCTTAAAAATAAAACACAATAAAATAGGGTAATAAACACCAAAGTATTTATGTAATATAAATAGGAATGGGGAATATTCATTATTATTTTATATATATTTTTAAGAATAAATATGAAATGGTATACATGTTTGATATGTTTTTTTAAAGTGGAATTGAGTGAACTAAGAAGTTTCTCAATGATTGTATACTCAGCAATTGTTTGTTGATTTTTTAAGAAAATGCTTCTGTTTTGTTTTCTTATATTCTCTTTTTTACTTTCATGTCTTTGAAAAATGAAAAAAATGAAAAAAGTTTTTAACTGATTAATTGGTTAATTATTGTTGAATAGTTTAAAAGAGGAGAATGCATTGTAAGCGAACAACTCTGATGATGCCTTTGGTTTGTTAACCTTGGCGAAAGCGCTTAGTTGTTCGTATTCTTTTGGTGGATGTCAATATTGGATTTGTGGATTATTGAGCATCAAACCGCTATCGGCTCCATTGTTTTGGTGATTTTTTTCTCATGATTATAAAGTGTTTATGTCTATAATGGCTAAAAGAATGGGAAAAGTGTTACCAGAATTTATAGATATGGATCAGTGTGGTTTTGTGGAGGGGAGGTAAACATTTGACAATATTAACAGAACATTGTTGATCCAGAGGGAAGCCATATGTAAGAAAGTACCACTTTTATTGTTGGGTCTTGATGCAAAGAAAGCATTTAACAGAGTAGACTGGGACTT